>NW_022265830.1:284310-289310 GCF_002021735.2 Oncorhynchus kisutch | reverse complement strand
ATAAGAGGAAAACCTATGTGAGAGTGTTGTTTAGTGACCACAGTTCAGCCTTCAAAACGAATCACCAATCTCAGGGCTCTGGGTCTTGGACTTCCTGATGGGCCACCCCCAGGTGGTGGAGGTACTGTAGGCAACAACACCTCCAGTGTGTGCTCAGTCCACTCCTGTACTCCCTGTTCACCCATGACTGTGTGGCCATGCACGCCTCCAACTCAATCATCAAGTTTGCAGATGACACAACAATGGTAGGCCTGATTGCCAACAACAACAAGATGACAAGACAGCCTACAGGGATGAGGTGAGGGCCCTGGTGGAGTGGTGTCAGGAAAATAACCTCTCCCTCAACATCAACGAAACGAAGGAGTTGATCATGGACTTCAGGAAACAGCAGTGAGAACACCCCCCCCCCTCCCATCCACATTGATGGGGGCGCCGTGGATAGGGTGAAAAAAGTCCAGCCAAGCAGACAGAATAAACCCTGTCCAGCCAAGGAACTCTGTGGAGTATTTATAGACCAATCACCCTAGAACGGCAGAGTTCCTCAGTGTGCACATCACTGACAACCTGTAATGGTCCATCCACACAGACAGTTTGGTGAAGACCTCTTCAACCTCAGGACTCTGAAGAAATGTGGATTGGCACCTAAAACCCTCACAAACTTCTACAGCTGAACCATTGAGACTATATATATTTATAGTATATATATTCATATTATATATATTTATAGTATATATATTTATAGTATATATATTTATAGTATACATATTCATATTATATATATATTTATAGTATATATATTTATAGTATATATATTTATAGTATATATATTTATAGTATACATATTCATATTATATATATATTTATAGTATATATATTTATAGTATATATATTTATAGTATATATATTTATAGTATACATATTCATATTATATATATATTTATAGTATATATATTTATAGTATATATATTTATAGTATATATATTTATAGTATACATATTCATATTATATATATATTTATAGTATATATATTTATAGTATATATATTTATAGTATATATATTTATAGTATATATATTTATAGTATATATATATTTATAGTATATATATTCATATTATATATATTTATAGTATATATATTAATAGTATATATATTTATAGTATATATATTTATAGTATATATATTCATATTATATATATTTATAGTATATATATTTATAGTATATATATTTATAGTATATATATTTATAGTATACATATTCATATTATATATATTTATAGTATATATATATTTATAGTATATATATTTATAGTATATATATTTATAGTATATATATTTATAGTATATATATTTATAGTATATATATTTATATTATACATATTCATATTATATATATTTATAGTATATATATTTATAGTATATATATTTATAGTATATATATTTATAGTATATATATTCATATTATATATATTTATAGTATATATATTTATATTATACATATTCATATTATATATATTTATAGTATATATATTTATAGTATATATATATTTATAGTATATATATTTATAGTATATATATTCATATTATATATATTTATAGTATATATATTTATAGTATATATATTTATAGTATATATATTTATAGTATATATATATTTATAGTATATATATTTATATTATACATATTCATATTATATATTTATAGTATATATATTTATAGTATATATATTTATAGTAATATATTTATAGTATATATATATTTATAGTATATATATTTATATTATACATATTCATATTATATATATTTATAGTATATATATTTAAGTATATATATTTATAGTATATATATATTTATAGTATATATATATTTATAGTATATATATTTATAGTATATATATTTATAGTATATATATATTTATAGTATATATATATTTATAGTATATATATTCATATTATATATATTATAGTATATATATTTATAGTAATATATATATTTATAGTATATATAATTTATAGTATATATATTTATAGTATATATATTTATAGTATATATATTCATATTATATATATTTATAGTATATATATATTTATAGTATATATATTTTATTATACATATTCATATTATATATATTTATAGTATATATATTTATAGTATATATATATTTATAGTATATATATATTATAGTATATATATATTTATAGTATATATATTTATAGTATATATATTTATAGTATATATATTTATAGTATATATATTCATATTATATATATTATAGTATATATATTTATAGTATATATATTTATAGTATATATATTTATAGTATATATATATTTATAGTATATATATTTATATTATACATATTCATATTATATATATTTATAGTATATATATATTTATAGTATATAATATTTATAGTATATATATTTATATTATACATATTCATATTATATATATTTATAGTATATATATATTTATAGTATATATATTTATATTATACATATTCATATTATATATATTTATAGTATATATATTTATAGTATATATATATTTATAGTATATATATATTTATAGTATATATATTTATATTATACATATTCATATTATATATATTTATAGTATATATATATTTATATTATACATATTCATATTATATATATTATAGTATATATATATTTATAGTATATATATATATTATTTAGTATATATATTTATAGTATATATATTTATAGTATATATATATTTATAGTATATATATTTATAGTATATATATATTTATAGTATTATTTATAGTATATATATATTTATAGTATATATATATTTATAGTATATATATTTATAGTATATATATATTTATAGTATATATATTTATAGTATATATATATTTATAGTATATATATTTATAGTATATATATTTATAGTATATATATATTTATAGTATATATATTCATATTATATATATTTATAGTATATATATATTTATAGTATATATATTTATAGTATATATATTCATATTATATATATTTATAGTATATATATATTTATAGTATATATATTCATATTATATATATTTATAGTATATATATTTATAGTATATATATTCATATTATATATATTTATAGTATATATATATTTATAGTATATATATTTATAGTATATATATTTATAGTATATATATTTATAGTATATATATATTTATAGTATATATATTTATAGTATATATATTCATATTATATATATTTATAGTATATATATATTTATAGTATATATATTCATATTATATATATTTATAGTATATATATTTATAGTATATATATTCATATTATATATATTTATAGTATATATATATTTATAGTATATATATTCATATTATATATATTTATAGTCCAGTTTCTGATATTGATATATATACTGATATTTCTTAATTCCTTTTTTGGGGGGGGGGGATTTGTTGTATTGTTGTGAATTGTTAGATACAACTGCACTGTTGGAGTATTTCTCTACATCCACAATAACATCTGAAATGTTGTGTACACAAACAATAACATTTTATTTTATTTGACATGCACACAAACTCCAATAAAACTAATGGTGTCCAAGTATAAAATCTCCCTCCTTTCTTAATCTCTCTCTCTCTATTCTTTCTCTCTCTATATACAGTGCCTTGCGAAAGTATTCGGCCCCCTTGAACTTTGCGACCTTTTGCCACATTTCAGGCTTCAAACATAAAGATATAAAACTGTATTTTTTTTGTGAAGAATCAACAACAAGTGGGACACAATCATGAAGTTGAACGACATTTATTGGATATTTCTTTATTGCTTCCTCCTGGTTTGTTTGCAAATGTCATATTATATATGTATACAGTGTTCTAACAATGTACAAATGGCTAAAGGACACAAGATAAAATAAATAAGCATAAATATGGGTTGTATTTACAATGGTGTTTGTTCTTCACTGGTTGCCCTTTTCTCGTGGCAACAGGTCACAAATCTTGCTGCTGTGATGGCACACTGTGGAATTTCACCCAGTAGATATGGGAGTTTTTCAAAATTGGATTTGTTTTCGAATTCTTTGTGGATCTGTGTAATCTGAGGGAAATATGTCTCTCTAATATGGTCATACATTGGGTTAGGAAGTGCAGCTCAGTTTCCACCTCATTTTGTGGGCAGTGAGCACATAGCCTGTCTTCTCTTGAGAGCCATGTCTGCCTACGGCGGCCTTTCTCAATAGCAAGGCTTTGCTCACTGAGTTTGTACATAGTCAAAGCTTTCCTTAATTTTGGGTCAGTCACAGTGGTCAGGTATTCTGCCGCTGTGTACTCTCTGTTTAGGGTCAGTCACAGTGGTCAGGTATTCTGCCGCTGTGTACTCTCTGTTAGCATTCTAGTTTGCTCTGTTTTTTTGTTAATTCTTTCCAATGTGTCAAGTAATTATCTTTTTGTTTTCTCATGATTTGGTTGGGTCTAATTGTGCTGCTGTCCTGGGGCTCTGTAGGGTGTGTTTGAGAACAGAGCCCCAGGACCAGCTTGCTTAGGGGACTCTCCTCCAGGTTCATCTCTCTGTAGGTGATGGCTTTGTTATGGAAGGTTTGGGAATCACTTCCATTTAGGTGGTTGTAGAATTTAACAGGCACTTTCCGGATTTTGATAATTAGTGGATATCGGCTTAATTCTGCTCTGCATTATTTGGTGTTTTACGTTGTACATGGAGGATATTTTTGCAGAATTCTGCATGCAGAGTCTCAATATGGTGTTTGTCCCATTTAGTGAAGTCTTGGTTGGTGAGCGGACACCAGACCTCACAACCATAAAGGGCAATGGGCTCTATGACTGATTCAAGTATTTTTTTGCCAGATCCTAATTGGTATGTTCAAATTTTATGTTCCTTTTGATGGCATAGAATGCCCTTCTTGCCTTGTCTCTCAGATCGTTCACAGCTTTGTGGAAGTTACCTGTGGAGCTGATGTTTAGGCCAAGGTATGTATAGTTTTTTGTGTGCTCTAGG
>NW_022265830.1:231810-281810 GCF_002021735.2 Oncorhynchus kisutch | reverse complement strand
TCTCTCTCTTCCTCCCCATCTCTCTCTCTCTTCCTCTCCATCTCTCTCTCTGTCATGCAATGCCCTGACACACACTAGCAGATTACTACAATCGTGTATATTAAAAGAAGGTGATATTAAAGACATGAATATAATAATAATAATAATTGTATTATTATTATAATAAAAACGAGACATCTACTCTCTGCTTCACACATCACGTCACGTCACGCCCTCCTATTGTACCGTCTAACGTGCGGACTGAGAGGCGACACAAGGAACAGACTTCAGTTCATCATAGCCCCGTGATGCGCATGCCACGGACATAAGGAGAAAACGAGAGGCGCGTGATTACAACAGGAACGGACAGAGGAGAGGAAGAGGAGAGGCTAGAGATAGATAGAGAGATAGGTAGAGCGATAGGTAAAGAGATAGGTAGAGAGATATGTAGAGAGATAGGTAGAGATATAGGTAGAGAGATAGGTAGAGAGATAACTTACATCCCGAAATTTGTCCCATCGTGCTGTTAACGACTTGTCATCCAGGAAATTCCAACTGGTAGAGCGCGCGGACACTTCACCGGCGATGGCACACACACACAGCACAGCGAAACTCAACATCTGCGGAACACACACGCACACACAAGCAGCACAATCTGTTATAACAGCGGCCTGATAAAAAAAAAGAAGTAGCCTACGACCCATCTAAGACGATACGGTGAAAACCCAACCGTGGGTGACATTTCATTACCTTGTCGTTAGTCTGTCGTTGCTGCTGTCGCATAGCTAGCCGCTCTGTCTGTCTGCTCTCTGTCGTATGCGGAATAAATGCGCTCTCTCTCTCTCTCTCTCTCTCTCTCCGCTGAACGCCGTTTCACGGATGCGCGCTGCTCACACCCGCACGCCTCCTCCTCCGCTATTTTTCCTGTGCTGATAGATGGAGACACCGAGACCGAGAGAGAGAGAGACGGTATCGGTCCGATACAGACTGCTTCCTATCGATAAGAAATCAACCATGTTTACCAGGCTCCATATCTCTCACACATGCCGGTGTTTTTGTGATTTCCTCTCCATAACCCACATTAGAGCCATTACATGCTTCTCACGCTCTTTGATTGTTGCTTTCTTGTTGTTGATGGTGGCTGTTTCTCCATGTGTGTGTTGAGCTGTAGTTTTAGTAGCTGTTGTTTCGCATGGAATGCACAGGTCACAGAGTCCCTATATGGACAGGTCACAGAGTAGGTCACAGAGTCCTTATATGGACAGGTCACAGAGTCCTTATATGGACAGATCACAGAGTCCCTATATGGACAGGTCACAGAGTCCTTATATGGACAGATCACAGAGTCCCTATATGGACAGGTCACAGAGTCCCTATATGGACAGGTCACAAGAGTCCCTATATGGACAGGTCACAGAGTCCCAATATGGACAGGTCACAGAGTCCCAATATGGACAGGTCATAGAGTCCTTATATGGACAGGTCACAGAGTCCCTATATGGACAGGTCACAGAGTCCCTATATGGACAGGTCACAGAGTCCCTATATGGACAGGTCACAGAGTCCCAATATGGACAGGTCACAGAGTCCCAATATGGACAGGTCATAGAGTCCTTATATGGACAGGTCACAGAGTCCCTATATGGACAGGTCACAGAGTCCCAATATGGACAGGTCACAGAGTCCCTATATGGACAGGTCACAGAGTCCCAATATGGACAGATCACAGAGTCCCAATATGGACAGGTCACAGAGTCCCTATATGGACAGGTCACAGAGTCCCAATATGGACAGGTCACAGAGTCCCAATATGGACAGGTCACAGAGTCCCAATATGGACAGATCACAGAGTCCCTATATGGACAGGTCACAGAGTCCCTATATGGACAGGTCACAGAGTCCCAATATGGACAGGTCACAGAGTCCCAATATGGACAGGTGTTTCTGTATATAATAAATCATATTCGTATAGTAATATTATATCATATATACAGCGGAAATTCCTCATAATCAGTGCATCTATAGTCAGACTCTCCATATAGGTGGTCAATTTAGCCAGGTAGATATAGTAGTAGAATACACTAAATCTAGTAGAATATATTAGAATGAATACAATATAGTAGAGTAGAATAAAGTACAGTAGAATATAGTAGAGTAGAATATATTAGAATGAATACAATATAGTAGAGTAGAATATAGTAGAGTAAAATATAGTACGAACATAGTAGAATAAAGTACAGTAAAAAAAGTACAATATAGTATAGAAAAAAGTAGTAGAATATAGTACAGTGAATAAAGTAGAGTAGAATATAGCAAAATATAGTAGAAAACTGTAGAATTAGGTCAAGTAAATAATATAGTAGAGTAGAATATAGTAGAGTAAAATATAGTACGAACATAGTAGAATAAAGTACAGTAGAATATAGTAGAGTAGAATATAGTAGAGTAGAATATAGTACAGTAGAATATAGTACGAACATAGTAGAATAAAGTACAGTAGAATATAGTAGAGTAGAATATAGTAGAGTAGAATATAGTACAGTGAATAAAGTAGAGTAGAATATAGCAAAATATAGTAGAAAACTGTAGAATTAGGTAAAGTAAATAATATAGTAGAGTAGAATATAGTAGAGTAGAATATATTAGAATTAATACAATATAGTAGAGTAGAATATAGTAGAGTAAAATATAGTACGAACATAGTAGAATACACTAAATCTAGTAGAATATATTAGAATGAATACAATATAGTAGAGTAGAATATAGTAGAGTAAAATATAGTACGAACATAGTAGAATACACTAAATCTAGTAGAATATATTAGAATGAATACAATATAGTAGAGTAGAATATAGTAGAGTAAAATATAGTACGAACATAGTAGAATACACTAAATCTAGTAGAATATATTAGAATGAATACAATATAGTAGAGTAGAATATAGTAGAGTAAAATATAGTACGAACATAGTAGAATAAAGTACAGTAAAAAAAGTACAATATAGTATAGAAAAAAGTAGTAGAATATAGTACAGTGAATAAAGTAGAGTAGAATATAGCAAAATATAGTAGAAAACTGTAGAATTAGGTAAAGTAAATAATATAGTAGAGTAGAATATAGTAGAGTAGAATATATTAGAATGAATACAATATAGTAGAGTAGAATATAGTAGAGTAGAATATATTAGAATGAATACAATATAGTAGAGTAGAATATAGTAGAGTAGAATATAGTAGAGTAGAATATATTAGAATTAATACAATATAGTAGAGTAGAATATAGTAGAGTAAAATATAGTACGAACATAGTAGAATACACTAAATCTAGTAGAATATATTAGAATGAATACAATATAGTAGAGTAGAATATAGTAGAGTAAAATATAGTACGAACATAGTAGAATACACTAAATCTAGTAGAATATATTAGAATGAATACAATATAGTAGAGTAGAATATAGTAGAGTAAAATATAGTAGAGTAGAATATAGTAGAGTAGAATATAGTAGAGTAGAATATAGTAGAGTAACATATAGTACGAACATAGTAGAATAAAGTACAGTAAAAAAAGTACAATATAGTATAGAAAAAAGTAGTAGAATATAGTACAGTGAATAAAGTAGAGTAGAATATAGCAAAATATAGTAGAAAACTGTAGAATTAGGTAAAGTAAATAATATAGTAGAGTAGAATATAGTAGAGTAGAATATATTAGAATGAATACAATATAGTAGAGTAGAATATAGTACGAACATAGTAGAATAAAGTACAGTAGAATATAGTAGAGTAGAATATAGTAGAGTAAAATATAGTACGAACATAGTAGAATAAAGTACAGTAGAATATAGTAGAGTAGAATATAGTAGAGTAGAATATAGTACAGTAGAATATAGTACGAACATAGTAGAATAAAGTACAGTAGAATATAGTAGAGTAGAATATAGTAGAGTAGAATATAGTACAGTAGAATATAGTACGAACATAGTAGAATAAAGTACAGTAAAAAAAGTACAATATAGTAAAGAAAAAAGTAGTAGAATATAGTACAGTGAATAAAGTAGAGTAGAATATAGCAAAATATAGTAGAAAACTGTAGAATTAGGTAAAGTAAATGATATAGTAGAATGTAGTAGAGTAGAATATAGTACAATATAGTACAGAAAAGTACAGTACAATATACTACAGTAGCAAATAGTAAAGAAGTATATAGTAGACTATAGTAGAGTATAATATAGTAGATTAGAATATAGTGTAATAGAGTCTAATACAGTAGAATATACTACAGTAGCAAATAGTAAAGAAGTATATAGTAGACTATAGTAGAGTATAATATAGTAGATTAGAATATAGTGTAATAGAGTCTAATACAGTAGAATATACTACAGTAGCAAATAGTAAAGAAGTATATAGTAGACTATAGTAGAGTATAATATAGTAGATTAGAATATAGTGTAATAGAGTCTAATACAGTAGAATATAGTAGAGTAGAATATAGTAGCATAAAGTAGAATGTAGTAGATTTGGGTAAACTATAGTGGAATATAATGGAATATAGTAGAATATAGTGGAACATAGTACAGTAGAATAAAGTGGAACATAGTACAGTAGAATATAATAGAATATTGTAAAGCATAGCAGAATATAGTACAATATAGAAGAGTACGGTACCATTTATTAAAGTAGAATATAGTAGAATATAGTATAGTATACTGTTATATTATAATGTAAAGTCAGTTAGACTAACTGGTTACATCTTACTACAGACCATGTTGGTTACTATCTATCTAACTATAGACCATGTTGTTACTATATATCTAACTATAGACCATGTTGTGAATATATATATAACTATAGACTATAGACCATGTTGTTACTATACATCTAACTATAGACCATCTTGGTTACTATACATCTAACTATAGACCATGTTGTTACTATATATATAACTATAGACTATAGACCATGTTGTTTACTATCTATCTAACTATAGACCATGTTGTTACTATATATCTAACTATAGACTATAGACCATGTTGTTACTATATATCTAACAATAGACCATGTTGTTTACTATCTATCTAACTATAGACCATGTTGGTTACTATATATCTAACTATAGACCATGTTGTTACTATATATCTAACTATAGACTACAGACCATGTTGTTACTATATATCTAACTATAGACTATAGACCATGTTGTTACTATATATCTAACTATAGACTACAGACCATGTTGTTACTATATATCTAACTATAGACTATAGACCATGTTGTTACTATATATCTAACTATAGACCATGTTGTTACTATATATCTAACTATAGACCATGTTGGTTACTATACATCTAACTATAGACTATGTTGGTTACTATATAACTAACTATAGACCATGTTGTTACTGTATATCTAACTATAGACCATGTTGTTACTATATATCTAACTATAGACCATGTTGTTACTGTATATCTAACTATAGACTATAGACCATGTTGTTACTATATATATAACTATAAACTATAGACCATGTTGTTACTATATAACTAACTATAGACCATGTTGTTACTGTATATCTAACTATAGACCTTGTTGGTTACTATATATCTAACTATAGACCATGTTGTTACTATATATCTAACTATAGACCATGTTGTTACTATATATCTAACTATAGACCATGTTGTTACTATATAACTAACTATAGACTATAGACCATGTTGTTACTATATATATAACTATAGACTATAGACTATAGACCATGTTGTTACTATATATCTAACTATAGACTATAGACCATGTTGGTTACTATACATCTAACTATAGACCATGTTGTTACTATATATCTAACTATAGACTATAGACCATGTTGTTACAATATATCTAACTATAGACCATGTTGTTACTATATATCTAACTATAGACTATAGACCATGTTGTTACAATATATCTAACTATAGACCATGTTGTTTACTATCTATCTAACTATAGACCATGTTGTTACTATATATATAACTATAGACTATAGACCATGTTGGTTACTATATATCTAACTGTAGACCATGTTGTTACTATATATCTAACTATAGACTACAGACCATGTTGTTACTATATATCTAACTATAGACTATAGACCATGTTGATTACTATATATATAACTATAGACCATGTTGTTACTATATATCTAACTATAAACCATGTTGTTTACTATATATCTAACTATAGACCATGTTGTTACTATATATCTAACTATAGACCATGTTGTTACTGTATATCTAACTATAGACCATGTTGTTTAATATATATCTAACAATAGATCCAACTATGGACCATGTTGGTTACTATACATCTAACTATAGACCATGTTGTTACTATATATCTAACTATAGACCATGTTGTTACTATATATCTAACTATAGACCATGTTGGATACTATATAACTAACAATAGATCCAACTATGGACCATGTTGGTTACTATACATCTAACTATAGACCATGTTGTTACTATATATCTAACTATAGACTATAGACCATGTTGTTACTATATATCTAACTATAGACTATAGACCATGTTGTTACTATATAACTAACTATAGACCATGTTGGTTACTATATATCTAACTATAGACCATGTTGGGTACTATATATCTAACTATAGACCATGTTGGTTACTATATTTCTAACTATAGACCTTGTTGGTTACTATAAAACTAACTATAGACTATAGACCATGTTGTTTACTATATAACTAACTATAGACTATAGACCATGTTGTTACTATATAACCAACTATAGACCATGTTGTTACTATATATCTAACTATAGACCATGTTGTTACTATATAACTAACTATAGACCATGTTTTTACTATATATATAACTATAGACTATAGACCATGTTGGTTACTATATATCTAACTATAGACCATGTTGTTACTATATATCTAACTATAGACCATGTTGTTACTATCTATCTGACTATAGACCATATTGTTACTATATATCTAACTATAGACCATGTTGTTACTATATATCTAACTATAGACCATGTTGGTTAATATATATCTAACAATAGATCCAACTATGGACCATGTTGGTTACTATACATCTAACTATAGACCATGTTGTTACTATATATCTAACTATAGACCATGTTGGATACTATATAACTAACAATAGATCCAACTATGGACCATGTTGGTTACTATACATCTAACTATAGACCATGTTGTTACTATATATCTAACTATAGACTATAGACCATGTTGTTACTATATATCTAACTATAGACTATAGACCATGTTGTTACTATATAACTAACTATAGACCATGTTGGTTACTATATATCTAACTATAGACCATGTTGGGTACTATATATCTAACTATAGACCATGTTGGTTACTATATTTCTAACTATAGACCTTGTTGGTTACTATAAAACTAACTATAGACTATAGACCATGTTGTTTACTATATAACTAACTATAGACTATAGACCATGTTGTTACTATATAACCAACTATAGACCATGTTGTTACTATATATCTAACTATAGACCATGTTGTTACTATATAACTAACTATAGACCATGTTGTTACTATATATATAACTATAGACTATAGACCATGTTGGTTACTATATATCTAACTATAGACCATGTTGTTACTATATATCTAACTATAGACCATGTTGTTACTATCTATCTGACTATAGACCATATTGTTACTATATATCTAACTATAGACCATGTTGTTACTATATATCTAACTATAGACCATGTTGGGTACTATATATCTAACTATAGACCATGTTGTTTACTATATATCTAACTATAGACCATGTTGGTTACTATATATCTAACTATAGACCTTGTTGGTTACTATAAAACTAACTATAGACTATAGACCATGTTGTTTACTATATAACTAACTATAGACTATAGACCATGTTGTTACTATATAACCAACTATAGACCATGTTGTTACTATATATCTAACTATAGACCATGTTGTTACTATATATCTAACTATAGACCATGTTGGGTACTATATATCTAACTATAGACCATGTTGTTTACTATATATCTAACTATAGACCATGTTGGTTACTATATATCTAACTATAGACCTTGTTGGTTACTATAAAACTAACTATAGACTATAGACCATGTTGTTTACTATATAACTAACTATAGACTATAGACCATGTTGTTACTATATAACCAACTATAGACCATGTTGTTACTATCTATCTGACTATAGACCATATTGTTACTATATATCTAACTATAGACCATGTTGTTACTATATATCTAACTATAGACCATGTTGTTACTATATATCTAACTATAGACCATGTTGTTACTATATATCTAACTATAGACCATGTTGGTTACTATACATCTAACTATAGACTATGTTGGTTACTATATAACTAACTATAGACCATGTTGTTACTGTATATCTAACTATAGACTATAGACCATGTTGTTACTATATATATAACTATAGACTATAGACCATGTTGTTACTATATAACTAACTATAGACCATGTTGGTTACTATATATCTAACTATAGACCATGTTGTTTACTATATATCTAACTATAGACCATGTTGGTTACTATATATCTAACTATAGACCTTGTTGGTTACTATAAAACTAACTATAGACTATAGACCGTGTTGTTTACTATATAACTAACTATAGACTATAGACCATGTTGTTACTATATAACCAACTATAGACCATGTTGTTACTATATATCTAACTATAGACCATGTTGTTACTATATAACTAACTATAGACCATGTTGTTACTATATATATAACTATAGACTATAGACCATGTTGGTTACTATATATCTAACTATAGACCATGTTGTTACTATATATCTAACTATAGACCATGTTGGTTACTATTTATCTAACTATAGACCATGTTGGTTACTATCTATCTAACTATAGACCATGTTGGTACTATATATCTAACTATAGACCATGTTGTTACTATATATCTAACTATAGACCATGTTGTTACTATATATCTAACTATAGACCTTGTTGGTTACTATATATCTAACTATAGACTATGTTGATTACTATATATCTAGCTATAGACCATGTTGGTTACTATATATCTAACTATAGACCATGTTGTTACTATATATCTAACTATAGACCATGTTGTTACTATATAACTAACAATAGATCCAACTATAGACCATGCTGTTTACTATATATCTAACTATAGACCATGTTGGTTACTATATATCTAACTATAGACCTTGTTGGTTACTATATATCTAACTATAGACTATGTTGATTACTATATATCTAGCTATAGACCATGTTGGTTACTATATATCTAACTATAGACCATGTTGTTACTATATATCTAACTATAGACCATGTTGTTACTATATAACTAACAATAGATCCAACTATAGTCCATGTTGGTTAATATATATCTAACTATAGACCATGTTGGTACTATATATCTAACTATAGACCATGTTGTTACTATATATATAACTATAGACTATAGACCATGTTGGTTACTATATATCTAACTATAGACCATGTTGTTACTATATATCTAACTATAGACCATGTTGTTACTATCTATCTGACTATAGACCATATTGTTACTATATATCTAACTATAGACCATGTTGTGAATATATATCTAACCATAGACCATGTTGGATACTATATAACTAACAATAGATCCAACTATGGACCATGTTGGTTACTATACATCTAACTATAGACCATGTTGTTACTATATATCTAACTATAGACTATAGACCATGTTGTAACTATATATCTAACTATAGACTATAGACCATGTTGTTACTATATATCTAACTTTAGACCATGTTGGGTACTATATATCTAACTATAGACCATGTTGTTTACTATATATCTAACTATAGACCATGTTGGTTACTATATATCTAACTATAGACCTTGTTGGTTACTATTAAACTAACTATAGACAATAGACCATGTTGTTTACTATATAACTAACTATAGACTATAGACAATGTTGTTACTATATAACCAACTATAGACCATGTTGTTACTATATATCTAACTATAGACCATGTTGTTACTATATAACTAACTATAGACCATGTTGTTACTATATATCTAACTATAGACCATGTTGTTGCTATATATCTAACTATAGACTATAAACCATGTTGGTTACTGTAGATCCAACTATAGACCATGTTGTTACTATATAACTAACGATAGACCATGTTGGTTACTATATATCTAACTATAGACTATAGACCATGTTGTTACTATATATCTAACTATAGACCATGTTGGTTACTATATATCTAACTATAGACCATGTTGTTACTATATATCTAACTATAGACTATAGACCATGTTGTTACTATATATCTAACTATAGACCATGTTGTTAATATATATCTAACTATAGACCATGTTGGTTACTATATATCTAACTATAGACTATAGACCATGTTGTTACTATATATCTAACTATAGACCATGTTGTTACTATATATCTAACTATAGACCATGTTGTTACTATATAACTAACTATAGACCATGTTGGTTACTATCTATCTAACTATAGACCATGTTGTTACTATATATCTAACTATAGACTATAGACCATGTTGTTTACTATATAACTAAGTATAGACTATAGACCATGTTGTTACTATATAACCAACTAAAGACCATGTTGGTTACTATCTATCTAACTATAGACCATGTTGTTACTATATATCTAACTATAGACCATGTTGGTTACTATCTATCTAACTATAGACCATGTTGCTTACTGTAGATCCAACTATAGACCATGTTTGTTGCTACATATCTAACTATAGACCATGTTGTTACTATATATCCAACTATAGACCATGTTGTTACTATCTATCTAACTATAGACCATGTTGGTAGCTACAAATCTAACTATAGACCATGTTGTTACTATATATCTAACTATAGACCATGTTCGTTACTATATATCTAACTATAGACCATGTTGTTACTATATATCTAACTATAGACTACAGACCATGTTGGTCACTATATATCTAACTATAGACCATGTTGTTACTATATATCTATCTATAGACCATGTTGTTACTATATATCTAACTATAGACTATAGACCATGTTGTTACTATATATCTAACTATAGACTATAGACCATGTTGTTACTATATATCTAACTATAGACCATGTTGGTTACTATATATCTAACTATAGACTATAGACCATGTTGTTACTATATATCTAACTATAGACTATAGACCATGTTGTTACTATATATATAACTATAGACTATAGACCATGTTGTTACTATATATCTAACTATAGACCATGTTGGTTACTATATATCTAACTATAGACCATGTTGGTTACCATCTATCTAACTATAGACCATGTTGGTACTATATATCTAACTATAGACCATGTTGGTTACCATCTATCTAACTATAGACCATGTTGGTACTATATATCTAACTATAGACCATGTTGTTACTATATATATAACTATAGACCATGTTGTTACTATATATCTAACTATAGACCATGTTGGGTACTATATATCTAACTATAGACCATGTTGTTTACTATATATCTAACTATAGACCATGTTGGTTACTATATATCTAACTATAGACCTTGTTGGTTACTATAAAACTAACTATAGACTATAGACCATGTTGTTTACTATATAACTAACTATAGACTATAGACCATGTTGTTTCTATATAACCAACTATAGACCATGTTGTTACTATATATCTAACTATAGACCATGTTGTTACTATATATCTAACTATAGACCATGTTGGGTACTATATATCTAACTATAGACCATGTTGTTTACTATATATCTAACTATAGACCATGTTGGTTACTATATATCTAACTATAGACCTTGTTGGTTACTATAAAACTAACTATAGACTATAGACCATGTTGTTTACTATATAACTAACTATAGACTATAGACCATGTTGTTACTATATAACCAACTATAGACCATGTTGTTACTATCTATCTGACTATAGACCATATTGTTACTATATATCTAACTATAGACCATGTTGTTACTATATATCTAACTATAGACCATGTTGTTACTATATATCTAACTATAGACCATGTTGTTACTATATATCTAACTATAGACCATGTTGGTTACTATACATCTAACTATAGACTATGTTGGTTACTATATAACTAACTATAGACCATGTTGTTACTGTATATCTAACTATAGACTATAGACCATGTTGTTACTATATATATAACTATAGACTATAGACCATGTTGTTACTATATAACTAACTATAGACCATGTTGGTTACTATATATCTAACTATAGACCATGTTGTTTACTATATATCTAACTATAGACCATGTTGGTTACTATATATCTAACTATAGACCTTGTTGGTTACTATAAAACTAACTATAGACTATAGACCGTGTTGTTTACTATATAACTAACTATAGACTATAGACCATGTTGTTACTATATAACCAACTATAGACCATGTTGTTACTATATATCTAACTATAGACCATGTTGTTACTATATAACTAACTATAGACCATGTTGTTACTATATATATAACTATAGACTATAGACCATGTTGGTTACTATATATCTAACTATAGACCATGTTGTTACTATATATCTAACTATAGACCATGTTGGTTACTATTTATCTAACTATAGACCATGTTGGTTACTATCTATCTAACTATAGACCATGTTGGTACTATATATCTAACTATAGACCATGTTGTTACTATATATCTAACTATAGACCATGTTGTTACTATATATCTAACTATAGACCTTGTTGGTTACTATATATCTAACTATAGACTATGTTGATTACTATATATCTAGCTATAGACCATGTTGGTTACTATATATCTAACTATAGACCATGTTGTTACTATATATCTAACTATAGACCATGTTGTTACTATATAACTAACAATAGATCCAACTATAGACCATGCTGTTTACTATATATCTAACTATAGACCATGTTGGTTACTATATATCTAACTATAGACCTTGTTGGTTACTATATATCTAACTATAGACTATGTTGATTACTATATATCTAGCTATAGACCATGTTGGTTACTATATATCTAACTATAGACCATGTTGTTACTATATATCTAACTATAGACCATGTTGTTACTATATAACTAACAATAGATCCAACTATAGTCCATGTTGGTTAATATATATCTAACTATAGACCATGTTGGTACTATATATCTAACTATAGACCATGTTGTTACTATATATATAACTATAGACTATAGACCATGTTGGTTACTATATATCTAACTATAGACCATGTTGTTACTATATATCTAACTATAGACCATGTTGTTACTATCTATCTGACTATAGACCATATTGTTACTATATATCTAACTATAGACCATGTTGTGAATATATATCTAACCATAGACCATGTTGGATACTATATAACTAACAATAGATCCAACTATGGACCATGTTGGTTACTATACATCTAACTATAGACCATGTTGTTACTATATATCTAACTATAGACTATAGACCATGTTGTAACTATATATCTAACTATAGACTATAGACCATGTTGTTACTATATATCTAACTTTAGACCATGTTGGGTACTATATATCTAACTATAGACCATGTTGTTTACTATATATCTAACTATAGACCATGTTGGTTACTATATATCTAACTATAGACCTTGTTGGTTACTATTAAACTAACTATAGACAATAGACCATGTTGTTTACTATATAACTAACTATAGACTATAGACAATGTTGTTACTATATAACCAACTATAGACCATGTTGTTACTATATATCTAACTATAGACCATGTTGTTACTATATAACTAACTATAGACCATGTTGTTACTATATATCTAACTATAGACCATGTTGTTGCTATATATCTAACTATAGACTATAAACCATGTTGGTTACTGTAGATCCAACTATAGACCATGTTGTTACTATATAACTAACGATAGACCATGTTGGTTACTATATATCTAACTATAGACTATAGACCATGTTGTTACTATATATCTAACTATAGACCATGTTGGTTACTATATATCTAACTATAGACCATGTTGTTACTATATATCTAACTATAGACTATAGACCATGTTGTTACTATATATCTAACTATAGACCATGTTGTTAATATATATCTAACTATAGACCATGTTGGTTACTATATATCTAACTATAGACTATAGACCATGTTGTTACTATATATCTAACTATAGACCATGTTGTTACTATATATCTAACTATAGACCATGTTGTTACTATATAACTAACTATAGACCATGTTGGTTACTATCTATCTAACTATAGACCATGTTGTTACTATATATCTAACTATAGACTATAGACCATGTTGTTTACTATATAACTAAGTATAGACTATAGACCATGTTGTTACTATATAACCAACTAAAGACCATGTTGGTTACTATCTATCTAACTATAGACCATGTTGTTACTATATATCTAACTATAGACCATGTTGGTTACTATCTATCTAACTATAGACCATGTTGCTTACTGTAGATCCAACTATAGACCATGTTTGTTGCTACATATCTAACTATAGACCATGTTGTTACTATATATCCAACTATAGACCATGTTGTTACTATCTATCTAACTATAGACCATGTTGGTAGCTACAAATCTAACTATAGACCATGTTGTTACTATATATCTAACTATAGACCATGTTCGTTACTATATATCTAACTATAGACCATGTTGTTACTATATATCTAACTATAGACTACAGACCATGTTGGTCACTATATATCTAACTATAGACCATGTTGTTACTATATATCTATCTATAGACCATGTTGTTACTATATATCTAACTATAGACTATAGACCATGTTGTTACTATATATCTAACTATAGACTATAGACCATGTTGTTACTATATATCTAACTATAGACCATGTTGGTTACTATATATCTAACTATAGACTATAGACCATGTTGTTACTATATATCTAACTATAGACTATAGACCATGTTGTTACTATATATATAACTATAGACTATAGACCATGTTGTTACTATATATCTAACTATAGACCATGTTGGTTACTATATATCTAACTATAGACCATGTTGGTTACCATCTATCTAACTATAGACCATGTTGGTACTATATATCTAACTATAGACCATGTTGGTTACCATCTATCTAACTATAGACCATGTTGGTACTATATATCTAACTATAGACCATGTTGTTACTATATATATAACTATAGACCATGTTGTTACTATATATCTAACTATAGACTATAGACCATGTTGTTACTATATATCTAACTATAGACCATGTTGTTACTATATATCTAACTATAGACCATGTTGGTTACTATATATCTAACTATAGACTATGTTGTTACTATATATCTAACTATAGACCATGTTGTTACTGTATATCTAACTATAGACCATGTTGTTACTATATATCTAACTATAGACTATAGACCATGTTGTTACTATATATCTAACTATAGACCATGTTGTTACTATATATCTAACTATAGACCATGTTGTTACTATATATCTAACTATAGACCATGTTGTTACTATATATCTAACTATAGACCATGTTGTTACTATATATCTAACTATAGACCATGTTGTGAATATATATCTAACTATAGACCATGTTGTTACTATATATCTAACTATAGACCATGTTGTGAATATATATCTAACTATAGACTATAGACCATGTTGTTACTATATATCTAACTATAGACCATGTTGTGAATATATATCTAACTATAGACCATGTTGGTTACTATATAACTAACAATAGATCCAACTATAGACCATGTTGGTTACTATACATCTAACTATAGACCATGTTGGATACTATAACAAAACCATCACCTACAGAGAGATGAACCCGTAGATGAGTTCTTTATGCCAGCTGGTCCTGGGGCCCCAGGACAGCAACACAAACAGACCCCACAGAGCCCCGCTACAGCAACACAAACGGACCCCACAGAGCCCTAGGACAGCAACCCAAACACCCCCCGCAGAGCCCCAGGACAGCAACACAAACACACCCCACTGAGCCCCAGGACAGCAACACAAACACACCCCACAGAGCCCCAGGACAGCAACACAATTAGACCCAACCACACCTTGAGAAAACAAAAAGATAATTACTTTACACATTGGAAAGAATCAACAACAAATAACAGAGCAAACTAGAATGCTATTTGGCTCTGAAAAGAGAGGACACAGTGGCAGAATACCTGACCTCTGTAACTGACCCTAAACAGAGAGTACACAGTGGCAGAATACCTGACCACTGTGACTGACCCAAACTTAACCGCTCTGGGATTATTTGGACGGTAGCGTCCCACCCCGACAACAGCTGTTGAAAGTGCAGGGCACCATATCCAAAACAACAGAAATCTCATAATTAAAATTCCTCAAACATACAAGTATTGTCCACCATTTTAAAGATACACTTCTTGTAAATCCAATCATAGTGTCCGATTTCAAAAAAGCATTACTGCGAAAGCACACCATGCGATTATGTTAGGACTTAGCCACAAAAACATACAGACATTTTCCAGCCAAGGAGAGGACTCACAAAAGTCAGAAATAGCGATTAAATGAATCACTATCCTTTGATGATCTTCATCTGGTGGCACTCCCAGGACTCCATGTTACACATGTTTGTTTTGTTCAATAAAGTCCCTCTTTATGTCCAAATACCGTTTAGTTCAGTAATCCAAAGCACAAAGCAGGCTCGACAACATCCAGACGAAAAGTCAAAAAGGTTCCATTAAAGTTTGTAGAAACATGTCAAACGATGTTTATAATCAATCCTTAGGATCTTTTTATCATAAATATTAAATCATATTTCAACCGGACCGTTTTCATTAGAAAGGAAAGGGAACGAACAGCACGCCTACGTGAAATAAACAACTCAAGGCTTTCAGCCACCTGCTCTGAGAGATACAGCTTTACTACTGGAGGGTTAAGGACAGAGAAGGAGGGTTCAGTTTAGAGATACAGCTTCATTAATGGGCTGTTAATGACAGAGAAGGAGGGTTCAGTTTAGAGATACAGCTTTACTACTGGAGGGTTAAGGACAGAGAAGGAGGGTTCAGTTTAGAGACACAGCTTTACTACTGGAGGGTTAATGACAGAGAAGGAGGGTTCAGTTTAGAGATACAGCTTCACTACTGGAGGGTTAAGGACAGAGAAGGAGGGTTCAGTTTAGAGATACAGCTTCACTACTGGAGGGTTAAGGACAGAGAAGGAGGGTTCAGTTTAGAGATACAGCTTTACTACTGGAGGGTTAAGGACAGAGAAGGAGGGTTCAGTTTAGAGATACAGCTTTACTACTGGAGGGTTAATGACAGAGAAGGAGGGTTCAGTTTAGAGACACAGCTTTACTACTGGAGGGTTAATGACAGAGAAGGAGGGTTCAGTTTAGAGATACAGCTTTACTACTGGAGGGTTAAGGACAGAGAAGGAGGGTTCAGTTTAGAGATACAGCTTTACTACTGGAGGGTTAAGGACAGAGAAGGAGGGTTCAGTTTAGAGATACAGCATCACTACTGGAGGGTTAAGGACAGAGAAGGAGGGTTCAGTTTAGAGACACAGCTTTACTACTGGAGGGTTAATGACAGAGAAGGAGGGTTCAGTTTAGAGATACAGCTTCACTACTGGAGGGTTAAGGACAGAGAAGGAGGGTTCAGTTTAGAGATACAGCTTCACTACTGGAGGGTTAAGGACAGAGAAGGAGGGTTCAGTTTAGAGATACAGCTTTACTACTGGAGGGTTAAGGACAGAGAAGGAGGGTTCAGTTTAGAGATACAGCTTTACTACTGGAGGGTTAATGACAGAGAAGGAGGGTTCAGTTTAGAGACACAGCTTAACTAATGGGCTGTTAATGACAGAGAAGGAGGGTTCAGTTTAGAGATACAGCTTCACTACTGGAGGGTTAAGGACAGAGAAGGAGGGTTCAGTTTAGAGATACAGCTTTACTACTGGAGGGTTAAGGACAGAGAAGGAGGGTTCAGTTTAGAGATACAGCTTTACTACTGGAGGGTTAATGACAGAGAAGGAGGGTTCAGTTTAGAGACACAGCTTAACTAATGGGCTGTTAATGACAGAGAAGGAGGGTTCAGTTTAGAGATACAGCTTCACTACTGGAGGGTTAAGGACAGAGAAGGAGGGTTCAGTTTAGAGATACAGCTTCACTACTGGAGGGTTAAGGACAGAGAAGGAGGGTTCAGTTTAGAGATACAGCTTTACTACTGGAGGGTTAATGACAGAGAAGGAGGGTTCAGTTTAGAGACACAGCTTTACTACTGGAGGGTTAAGGACAGAGAAGGAGGGTTCAGTTTAGAGATACAGCTTTACTACTGGAGGGTTAATGACAGAGAAGGAGGGTTCAGTTTAGAGACACAGCTTTACTACTGGAGGGTTAATGACAGAGAAGGAGGGTTCAGTTTAGAGATACAGCTTTACTACTGGAGGGTTAAGGACAGAGAAGGAGGGTTCAGTTTAGAGATACAGCTTTACTACTGGAGGGTTAAGGACAGAGAAGGAGGGTTCAGTTTAGAGATACAGCTTCACTACTGGAGGGTTAATGACAGAGAAGGAGGGTTCAGTTTAGAGATACAGCTTTACTACTGGAGGGTTAAGGACAGAGAAGGAGGGTTCAGTTTAGAGATACAGCTTTACTACTGGAGGGTTAAGGACAGAGAAGGAGGGTTCAGTTTAGAGACACAGCTTCACTACTGGAGGGTTAAGGACAGAGAAGGAGGGTTCAGTTTAGAGATACAGCTTCACTACTGGAGGGTTAAGGACAGAGAAGGAGGGTTCAGTTTAGAGACACAGCTTTACTACTGGAGGGTTAATGACAGAGAAGGAGGGTTCAGTTTAGAGACACAGCTTCACTACTGGAGGGTTAAGGACAGAGAAGGAGGGTTCAGTTTAGAGATACAGCTTCACTACTGGAGGGTTAATGACAGAGAAGGAGGGTTCAGTTTAGAGATACAGCTTCACTACTGGAGGGTTAAGGACAGAGAAGGAGGGTTCAGTTTAGAGATACAGCTTTACTACTGGAGGGTTAAGGACAGAGAAGGAGGGTTCAGTTTAGAGATACAGCTTCACTACTGGAGGGTTAAGGACAGAGAAGGAGGGTTCAGTTTAGAGACACAGCTTTACTACTGGAGGGTTAATGACAGAGAAGGAGGGTTCAGTTTAGAAACACAGCTTCACTAATGGGCTGTTAATGACAGAGAAGGAGGGTTCAGTTTAGAGACACAGCTTTACTACTGGAGGGTTAATGACAGAGAAGGAGGGTTCAGTTTAGAGATACAGCTTCACTAATGGGCTGTTAATGACAGAGAAGGAAACTGCAGCAGGAAGACACAGAGACTGATTTACAAAGGAAAAGGAAATTAGAGGAAGAGACAGGAGGGAGAGAGAGAGGGGTGAGGAGGGAGAGAGAGAGGGGTGAGGAGGGAGAGAGAGAGGGGTGAGGAGGGAGAGAGAGAGAGGTGAGGAGGGAGAGAGAGAGGGGTGAGGAGGGAGAGAGAGAGAGGTGAGGAGGGAGAGAGAGAGAGGTGAGGAGGGAGAGAGAGAGGGGTGAGGAGGGAGAGAGACAGGGGTGAGGAGGGAGAGAGAGAGAGGTGAGGAGGGAGAGAGAGAGGGGTGAGGAGGGAGAGAGAGGGGTGAGGAGGGAGAGAGAGAGGGGTGAGGAGGGAGAGAGAGAGGGGTGAGGAGTGAGGGAGGGGTGAGGAGGGAGAGAGAGAGGGGTGAGGAGGGAGAGAGAGAGGGGTGAGGAGGGAGAGAGGGTGAGGAGGGAGAGAGAGAGGGGTGAGGAGGGAGAGAGAGAGGGGTGAGGAGGGAGAGAGAGAGAGGGGTGAGGAGGGAGGGAGGGGTGAGGAGGGAGAGAGAGAGAGGTGAGGAGGGAGAGAGAGAGGGGTGAGGAGGGAGAGAGAGAGGGGTGAGGAGGGAGAGAGAGAGGGGTGAGGAGGGAGGGAGGGGTGAGGAGGGAGAGAGAGAGGGGTGAGGAGGGGAGAGAGGGGTGAGGAGGGAGAGAGGGGTGAGGAGGGAGAGAGAGAGGGGTGAGGAGGGAGAGAGAGAGGGGTGAGGAGGGAGAGATAGATGGGTGAGGAGGGAGGGAGGGGTGAGGAGGGAGAGAGAGAGAGGGGTGAGGAGGGAGAGAGGGGTGAGGAAGGAGAGAGGGGTGAGGAGGGAGAGAGAGAAGGGTGAGGAGGGAGGAGGGAGAGAGAGAGGGGGTGAGGAGGGAGGGAGGGGTGAGGAGGGAGAGAGAGAGGGGTGAGGAGGGAGAGAGAGAGAGGGGTGAGGAGGGAGGGAGGGGTGAGGAGGGAGAGAGAGAGGGGTGAGGAGGGAGAGAGGGGTGAGGAGAGAGAGAGGGGTGAGGAGGGAGAGAGGGGTGAGGAGGGAGAGAGGGGTGAGGAGGGAGAGAGGGGTGAGGAGGGAGAGAGGGGTAAGGAGGGAGAGAGAGAGGGGTATAGAGGGAGGGAGAGAGGGGTGTGGAGGGGAGAGAGAGAGGGGTATAGAGGGAGGGAGAGAGGGGTGAGGAGGAGAGAGAGAGGGGTATAGAGGGAGGGAGAGAGGGGTGAGGAGGGAGAGAGGGGTGAGGAGGGAGAGAGAGAGGGGTATGGAGGGAGGGAGAGAGGGGTATAGAGGGAGGGAGAGAGGGGTGTGGAGGGAGAGAGAGAGAGGAAAGGAATGAGGGAGAGAGGGGTGGGGAGAGAGAGATGAGGTGGTGATGTCCGCATAACGAAAAGGTCAGGGAAAGGGTCATGAAAGCTAAGAGGTCGGGGAATGTTCATGAAAGGTAAGAGGTCAGAGACAGGTCCTCAAAGATCTCTGTCATTGTCTCTCAAATCAGAATGAAAACCATACAACATTGACTCAAAAGGTTTTTATGAAACTCATCAAAAATATGTGTTTTATCACAGCCGTTGAGTCAAATGAGTTGTAGCCATACTGCCGTTGTGTCAAATGAGTTGTAGCCATACTGCGGTTGTGTCAAATGACTTGTAGACATACTGCCGTTGTGTCAAATGAGTTGTAGCCATACTGCCGTTGAGTCAAATGAGTTGTAGCCATACTGCCGTTGAGTCAAATGAGTTGTAGCCATACTGCGGTTGTGTCAAATGACTTGTAGCCATACTGCGGTTGTGTCAAATGACTTGTAGCCATACTGCCGTTGTGTCAAATGAGTTGTAGACTACTGCGGTTGTGTCAAATGACTTGTAGCCATACTGCCGTTGAGTCAAATGAGTTGTAGCCATACTGCGGTTGTGTCAAATGACTTGTAGCCATACTGCCGTTGTGTCAAATGAGTTGTAGCCATACTGCCGTTGAGTCAAATGAGTTGTAGCCATACTGCGGTTGTGTCAAATGACTTGTAGCCATACTGCCGTTGAGTCAAATGAGTTGTAGCCATACTGATGTTGTGTCAAATGACTTGTAGCCATACTGCCGTTGAGTCAAATGACTTGTAGACTACTGCGGTTGTAGCTTCTATAGTACCAGAGCGACCTGTCCAGACCCCTACATTGCCCTTGTCCTTTCCAGCACGGCCCCAGAAGCTATAGTACCAGAGTGACCCGTCCAGACCCCTACATCGCCCTTCACCTTGTCCTTTCCAGCACGGCCCCAGAAGCTATAGTACCAGAGTGACCCGTCCAGACCCCTACATTGCCCTTCACCTTGTCCTTTCCAGCACGGCCCCAGAAGCTATAGTACCAGAGCGACCCGTCCAGACCCCTACATTGCCCTTCACCTTGTCCTGTCCAGCACGGCCCCAGAAGCTATAGTACCAGAGTGACCCGTCCAGACCCCTACATTGCCCTTCACCTTGTCCTGTCCAGCACGGCCCCAGAAGCTATAGTACCAGAGCGACCCGTCCAGACCCCTACATTGCCCGTCACCTTGTCCTTTCCAGCACGGCCCCAGAAGCTATTGTGGATGAACCAGCAGGCCAGAACAGCTCAGAAAAATACTATAATATACAATGGCTTACATACAGTAGTATTACTATATTTAAATACTATAGTATTCACTGTAGTGTTTTGGGGGACATGACTGTAGTATACTGTAGTATTCACTGTAGTGTTTTGGGGGACATGACTGTAGTATACTGTAGTATTCACTGTAGTGTTTTGGGGGACATGACTGTAGTATACTGTAGTATTCACTGTAGTGTTTTGGGGGACATGACTGTAGTATACTGTAGTATTTACCGTAGTGTTTTGGGGGACATTACTGTAGTATTCACTGTAGTGTTTTGGTGGACATGACTGTAGTATACTGCTATAGTATTTACCATAGTGTTTTGGGGGACATGACTGTAGTATACTGTAGTATTCACTGTAGTGTTTTGGGGGACATTACTGTAGTATTCAATGTAGTGTTTTGGGGACATGACTGTAGTATACTGTAGTATTCACTGTAGTGTTTTGGTGGACATGACTGTAGTATACTGCTATAGTATTTACCATAGTGTTTTGGGGGACATGACTGTAGTATACTGCTATAGTATTTACCATAGTGTTTTGGGGGACATGACTGTAGTATACTGTAGTATTTACCGTAGTGTTTTGGGGGACATGACTGTAGTATTTACTGTAGTGGTTTGGGGGACATGACTGTAGTATACTGCTATAGTATTCACTGTAGTGGTTTGGTGGACATGACTGTAGTATACTGCTATAGTATTCACTGTAGTGGTTTTGGGGACATGACTGTAGTATACTGCTATAGTATTTACCGTAGTGTTTTGGGGGACATGACTGTAGTATACTGTAGTATTTACTGTAGTGTTTTGGGGGACATGACTGTAGTATTTACCGTAGTGTTTTGGGGGACATGACTGTAGTATACTGTAGTATTCACTGTAGTGTGTTTGGGGACATGACTGTAGTATTTACCGTAGTGTTTTGGGGACATGACTGTAGTATACTGTAGTATTTACCGTAGTGTTTTGGGGACATGACTGTAGAATACTGTAGTATTTACTGTAGTGTGTTTGGGGACATGACTGTAGTATACTGCTATAGTATTTAGTCAGTCAGTCAGTAGAACAATCAGTCAGTAAAACAGTCAGTCAGTCAGTAGAACAATCAGTCAGTCAGTCAGTCAGTAAAACAATCAGTAAGTCAGTAAAGCAATCAGTCAGTAAAACAATCAGTACGTCAGTAAAGCAGTCCGTCAGTCAATAAAATAATGTTCTTAACTGACTTGCCTATTTAAGTCAGTAAAAGTCAGTAAGTCAGCAGAACAATCAGTCAGTGAAACAGTCAGTCAGTAAAACAATCAGTCAGTCAGTCAGTCAGTCAGTAAACCAGTAAGTCAGGAGAACAGTCAGTCAGTAAACAGTCAGTCAGTAAACCATACAGTCAGGAGAACAGTCAGTCAGTCAGTAAACCAGTCAGTCAGGAGAACAGTCAGTCAGTCAGTAAACGAGTCAGTCAGTCAGTCAGTCAGTAAATAGCCAGTCAGCCAGTCAGTAAACAGTCAGTCAGTAAAACAGTCAGTCAGTCAGTAAAAGTCAGTCAGTCAGTCGGGAAACAGTCAGTCAGGAGAACAGTCAGTCAGTAAATGTCAGTAAGAGTCAGTCAGTAAACAGTCAGTCAGTAAACAGTCAGTCAGTCAGTAAAACAGTCAGTCAGTAAACAGTCAGTCAGTCAGCCAGGCAGCCAGTGAGTTAGCCCACCCACTCAGAGTCTGTAGTGATATCAGCCAGTCTAGGACCCACCCAGAGTCTGTAGTGATATCAGCCAGTCTAGGTGGTGTTAACCCTTACCCACCCAGAGTCTGTAGTGATCTCAGCCGGTCTAGGACCCACCCAGAGTCTGTAGTGATATCAGCCAGTCTAGGTGATGTTAACCCTGACCCACCCAGAGTCTGTAGTGATATCAGCCAGTCTAGGACCCACCCAGAGTCTGTAGTGATATCAGCCATTCTAGGACCCACCAGAGTCTGTAGTGATATCAGCCAGTCTAGGACCCACCCAGAGTCTGTAGTGATATCAGCCAGTCTAGGACCCACCCAGAGTCTGTAGTGATATCAGCCAGTCTAAGACACACCCAGAGTCTGCAGTGATATCAGTCAGTCTAGGTGGTGTTAACCCTTACCCACCCAGAGTCTATAGTAATATCAGCCAGTCTAGGTGGTGTTAACCCTTACCCACCCAGAGTCTGTAGTGATATCAGCCAGTCTAGGACCCACGCAGAGTCTGTAGTGATATCAGGCAGTCTAGGACCCACCCAGAGACTGTAGTGATATCAGCCAGTCTAGGACCCACCCAGAGTCTGTAGTGATATCAGCCAGTCTAGGACCCACCCAGAGTCTGTAGTGATATCAGCCAGTCTAGGACCCACCCAGAGTCTGTAGTGATATCAGCCAGTCTAAGACACACCCAGAGTCTGCAGTGATATCAGTCAGTCTAGGTGGTGTTAACCCTTACCCACCCAGAGTCTGTAGTGATATCAGCCAGTCTAGGACCCACCCAGAGTCTGTAGTGATATCAGCCAGTCTAGGACCCACCCAGAGTCTGTAGTGATATCAGCCAGTCTAAGACACACCCAGAGTCTGCAGTGATATCAGTCAGTCTAGGTGGTGTTAACCCTTACCCACCCAGAGTCTGTAGTGATATCAGCCAGTCTAGGACCCACCCGGAGTCTGTAGTGATATCAGCCAGTCTAGGACCCACCCAGAGTCTGTAGTGATATCAGCCAGTCTAGGACCCACCCAGAGTCTGTATTGATATCAGCCAGTCTTGGACCCACCCAGAGTCTGTCGTGATATCCGCCAGTCTAGGACCCAACCAGAGTCTGTAGAGATATCAGCCAGTCTAGGTGGTGTTAACCCTTACCCACCCAGAGTCTGTAGTGATATCAGCCAGTCTAGGACCCACCCAGAGTCTGTAGTTATATCAGCCAGTCAAGGTGGTGTTAACCCTTACCCACCCAGAGTCTGTAGTGATATCAGCCAGTCTAGGACCCACCCAGGGTCTGTAGTGATATCAGCCAGTCTAGGACCCACCCAGAGTCTGTATTGATATCAGCCAGTCTTGGACCCACCCACAGTCTGTCGTGATATCCGCCAGTCTAGGACCCAACCAGAGTCTGTAGAGATATCAGCCAGTCTAGGTGGTGTTAACCCTTACCCACCCTGAGTCTGTAGTGATATCAGCCAGTCCATGTGGTGTTAACCCTTACCCACCCAGAGTCTGTAGTGATATCAGCCAGTCTAGGACCCACCCAGAGTCTGTAGTTATATCAGCCAGTCTAGGACCCACCCAGAGTCTGTAGTGATATCAGCCAGTCTAGGTGGTGTTAAACCTTACCCACCCAGAGTCTGTAGTGATATCAGCCAGTCTAGGACCCACCCAGAGTCTCTAGTGATATCAGCCAGTCTAGGACCCACGCAGAGTCTGTAGTGATATCAGGCAGTCTAGGACCCACCCAGAGTCTGTAGTGATATCAGCCAGTCTAGGACCCACACAGAGTCTGTAGAGATATCAGCCAGTCTAGGTGGTGTTAACCCTTACCCTCCCAGAGTCTGTAGTGATATCAGGCAGTCTAGGTGGTGTTAACCCTTACCCACCCAGAGTCTGTAGTGATATAAGCCAGTCTAAGACCCACCCAGAGTCTATAGTGATATCAGCCAGTCTAGGACTGACCCAGAGTCTGTAGTCATATCAGCCAGTCTAGGAAACACCCAGAGTCTGAATTGATATCAGCCAGTCTAGGACCCATCCAGAGTCTGTAGTGATATCAGCCAGTCTTGGTGGTGTTAACCCTTACCCACCCAGAGTCTGTAGTGATATCAGCCAGTCTAGGACCCACCCGGAGTCTGTAGTGATATCAGCCAGTCTAGGACCCACCCAGAGTCTGTAGTGATATCAGCCAGTCGAGGACCCACCCAGAGTCTGTAGTGATATCAGCCAGTCTAGGACCCACCCAGAGTCTGTAGTGATATCAGCCAGTCTACGACCCACCCAGAGTCTGTAGTGATATCTGCCAGTCTAGGACCCACTCAGAGTCTGTAGTGATTTCAGCCAGTCTAGGACCCACCCAGAGTCTGTAGTGATATCAGCCAGTATAGGACCCACCCAGAGTCTGTAGTGATTTCAGCCAGTCTAGGACCCACCCAGAGTCTGAAGTGATATCAGCCAGTCTAGAACCCACCCATAGTCTGTAGTGATATCAGCCAGTCTAGGACCCATCCAGAGTCTGTAGTGATTTTAGCCAGTCTTGGTGGTGTTATCCCTTACCCACACAGAGTCTGTAGTATATCAGCCAGTCTAGGACCCACCCTTAGTCTGTAGTGATATCAGCCAGTCTAGGACCCACCCAGAGTCTGTTGTGATATCCGCCAGTCTAGGACCCAACCAGAGTCTATAGAGATATCAGCCAGTCTAGGTGGTGTTAACCCTTACCCACCCAGAGTCTGTAGTGATATCAGCCAGTCTAGGACCCACCTAGAGTCTGTAGTTATATCAGCCAGTCAAGGTGGTGTTAACCCTTACCCACCCAGAGTCTGTAGTGATATCAGCCAGTCTAGGACCCACCCAGAGTCTGTAGTGATATCAGCCAGTCTAGGACCCACCCAGAGTCTGTATTGATATCAGCCAGTCTTGGACCCACCCAGAGTCTGTCGTGATATCCGCCAGTCTAGGACCCAACCAGAGTCTGTAGAGATATCAGCCAGTCTAGGTGGTGTTAACCCTTACCCACCCAGAGTCTGTAGTGATATCAGCCAGTCTAGGACCCACCCAGAGTCTGTAGTTATATCAGCCAGTCAAGGTGGTGTTAACCCTTACCCACCCAGAGTCTGTAGTGATATCAGCCAGTCTAGGACCCACCCAGGGTCTGTAGTGATATCAGCCAGTCTAGGACCCACCCAGAGTCTGTATTGATATCAGCCAGTCTTGGACCCACCCACAGTCTGTCGTGATATCCGCCAGTCTAGGACCCAACCAGAGTCTGTAGAGATATCAGCCAGTCTAGGTGGTGTTAACCCTTACCCACCCTGAGTCTGTAGTGATATCAGCCAGTCCATGTGGTGTTAACCCTTACCCACCCAGAGTCTGTAGTGATATCAGCCAGTCTAGGACCCACCCAGAGTCTCTAGTGATATCAGCCAGTCTAGGACCCACGCAGAGTCTGTAGTGATATCAGGCAGTCTAGGACCCACCCAGAGTCTGTAGTGATATCAGCCAGTCTAGGACCCACACAGAGTCTGTAGAGATATCAGCCAGTCTAGGTGGTGTTAACCCTTACCCTCCCAGAGTCTGTAGTGATATCAGGCAGTCTAGTTGGTGTTAACCCTTACCCACCCAGAGTCTGTAGTGATATAAGCCAGTCTAAGACCCACCCAGAGTCTATAGTGATATCAGCCAGTCTAGGACTGACCCAGAGTCTGTAGTGATATCAGCCAGTCTAGGAAACACCCAGAGTCTGAATTGATATCAGCCAGTCTAGGACCCATCCAGAGTCTGTAGTGATATCAGCCAGTCTTGGTGGTGTTAACCCTTACCCACCCAGAGTCTGTAGTGATATCAGCCAGTCTAGGACCCACCCGGAGTCTGTAGTGATATCAGCCAGTCTAGGACCCACCCAGAGTCTGTAGTGATATCAGCCAGTCGAGGACCCACCCAGAGTCTGTAGTGATATAAGCCAGTCTAGGACCCACCCAGAGTCTGTAGTGATATCAGCCAGTCTACGACCCACCCAGAGTCTGTAGTGATATCTGCCAGTCTAGGACCCACTCAGAGTCTGTAGTGATTTCAGCCAGTCTAGGACCCACCCAGAGTCTGTAGTGATATCAGCCAGTATAGGACCCACCCAGAGTCTGTAGTGATTTCAGCCAGTCTAGGACCCACCCAGAGTCTGAAGTGATATCAGCCAGTCTAGAACCCACCCATAGTCTGTAGTGATATCAGCCAGTCTAGGACCCATCCAGAGTCTGTAGTGATTTTAGCCAGTCTTGGTGGTGTTATCCCTTACCCACACAGAGTCTGTAGTATATCAGCCAGTCTAGGACCCACCCTTAGTCTGTAGTGATATCAGCCAGTCTAGGACCCACCCAGAGTCTGTTGTGATATCCGCCAGTCTAGGACCCAACCAGAGTCTGTAGAGATATCAGCCAGTCTAGGTGGTGTTAACCCTTACCCACCCAGAGTCTGTAGTGATATCAGCCAGTCTAGGACCCACCTAGAGTCTGTAGTTATATCAGCCAGTCAAGGTGGTGTTAACCCTTACCCACCCATAGTCTGTAGTGATATCAGCCTGTCTAGGACCCACCCAGAGTCTGTAGTGATATCAGCCAGTCTAGGACCCACCCAGAGTCTGTATTGATATCAGCCAGTCTTGGACCCACCCAGAGTCTGTCGTGATATCCGCCAGTCTAGGACCCAACCAGAGTCTGTAGAGATATCAGCCAGTCTAGGTGGTGTTAACCCTTACCCACCCAGAGTCTGTAGTGATATCAGCCAGTCCATGTGGTGTTAACCCTTACCCACCCAGAGTCTGTAGTGATATCAGCCAGTCTAGGACCCACCCAGAGTCTGTAGTTATATCAGCCAGTCTAGGACCCACCCAGAGTCTGTAGTGATATCAGCCAGTCTAGGTGGTGTTAACCCTTACCCACCCAGAGTCTGTAGTATATCAGCCTGTCTAGGTGGTGTTAACCCTTACCCTCCCAGAGTCTGTAGTGATATCAGGCAGTCTAGGACCCACCCAGAGTCTGTAGTGATATCAGCCAGTCTAGTACCCATCCAGAGTCTGTAGTGATATCAGCCAGTCTAGGACCCACGCAGAGTCTGTAGTGATATCAGCCAGTCTAGGTGATGTTAACCCTTACCCTCCCAGAGTCTGTAGTGATATCAGGCAGTCTAGGTGGTGTTAACCCTTACCCACCCAGAGTCTGTAGTGATATAAGCCAGTCTAGGACCCACCCAGAGTCTGTAGTGATATCAGCCAGTCTAGGAACCACCCAGAGTCTGTAGTGATATCAGACAGTCTAGGTGGTGTTAACCCTTACCCACCCAGAGTCTGTAGTGATTTCAGCCAGTCTAGGACACATCCAGAGTCTGTAGTGATATCAGCCAGTCTAGGACCCACCAAGAGTCTGTAGTGATATCAGCCAGTCTAGGACCCACAAAGAGTCTGTAGAGATATCAGCCAGTCTAGGTGGTGTTAAACCTTACCCTCCCAGAGTATGTAGTGATATCAGGCAGTCTAGGTGGTGTTAACCCTTACCCACCCAGAGTCTGTAGTGATATAAGCCAGTCTAGGACCAACCCAGAGTCTATAGTGATATCAGCCAGTCTCGGACCCACCCAGAGTCTATAGTGATATCAGGCAGTCTAGGACCGACCCAGAGTCTGTAGTGATATCAGCCAGTCTAGGACCCATAAAGAGTCTGTAGTGATATCAGCCAGTCTTGGTGGTGTTAACCCTTACCCACCCAGAGTCTGTAGTATATCAGCCAGTCTAGGACCCCACCCAGAGTCTGAATTGATATCAGCCAGTCTAGGACCCACCCAGAGTCTGTAGTGATATCAGCCAGTCGAGGACCCACCCAGAGTCTGTAGTGATATCAGCCAGTCTAGGACCCACCCAGAGTCTGTAGTGATATCTGCCGGTCTAGGACCCACCCAGAGTCTGTAGTGATTTCATCCAGTCTAGGACCCACCCAGAGTCTGTAGTGATATCAGCCAGTCTAGGACCCATCCAGAGTCTGTAGTGATTTTAGCCAGTCTTGGTGGTGTTATCCCTTACCCACACAGAGTCTGTAGTATATCAGCCAGTCTAGGACCCACCCAGAGTCTGTAGTGATATCTGCCGGTCTAGGACCCACCCAGAGTCTGAAGTGATATCAGCCAGTCTAGAACCCACCCATAGTCTGTAGTGATATCAGCCAGTCTAGGACCCATCCAGAGTCTGTAGTGATTTTAGCCAGTCTAGGAACCACCCAGAGTCTGTAGTGATATCAGACAGTCTAGGTGGTGTTAACCCTTACCCACCCAGAGTCTGTAGTGATTTCAGCCAGTCTAGGACACATCCAGAGTCTGTAGTGATATCAGCCAGTCTAGGACCCACCAAGAGTCTGTAGTGATATCAGCCAGTCTAGGACCCACAAAGAGTCTGTAGAGATATCAGCCAGTCTAGGTGGTGTTAAACCTTACCCTCCCAGAGTATGTAGTGATATCAGGCAGTCTAGGTGGTGTTAACCCTTACCCACCCAGAGTCTGTAGTGATATAAGCCAGTCTAGGACCAACCCAGAGTCTATAGTGATATCAGCCAGTCTCGGACCCACCCAGAGTCTATAGTGATATCAGGCAGTCTAGGACCCACCCAGAGTCTGTAGTGATATCAGCCAGTCTAGGACCCACCCAGAGTCTGTAGTGATATCTGCCGGTCTAGGACCCACCCAGAGTCTGTAGTGATTTCATCCAGTCTAGGACCCACCCAGAGTCTGTAGTGATATCAGCCAGTCTAGGACCCATCCAGAGTCTGTAGTGATTTTAGCCAGTCTTGGTGGTGTTATCCCTTACCCACACAGAGTCTGTAGTATATCAGCCAGTCTAGGACCCACCCAGAGTCTGTAGTGATATCTGCCGGTCTAGGACCCACCCAGAGTCTGAAGTGATATCAGCCAGTCTAGAACCCACCCATAGTCTGTAGTGATATCAGCCAGTCTAGGACCCATCCAGAGTCTGTAGTGATTTTAGCCAGTCTTGGTGGTGTTATCCCTTACCCACACAGAGTCTGTAGTATATCAGCCAGTCTAGGACCCACCCTTAGTCTGTAGTGATATCAGCCAGTCTAGGACCCACCCAGAGTCTGTAGTGATATCAGCCAGTCTAGGACCCACCCAGAGTCTGTATTGATATCAGCCAGTCTTGAACCCACCCAGAGTCTGTCGTGATATCCGCCAGTCTAGGACCCAACCAGAGTCTGTAGAGATATCAGCCAGTCTAGGTGGTGTTAACCCTTACCCACCCAGAGTCTGTAGTGATATCAGCCAGTCCATGTGGTGTTAACCCTTACCCACCCAGAGTCTGTAGTGATATCAGCCAGTCTAGGACCCACCCAGAGTCTGAATTGATATCAGCCAGTCTAGGACCCACCCAGAGTCTGTAGTTACATCAGCCAGTCAAGGTGGTGTTAACCCTTACCCACCCACAGTCTTTAGTGATATCAGCCAGTCTAGGACCCACCCAGAGTCTGTAGTGATATCAGCCAGTCTAGGTGGTGTTAACCCTTACCCTCCCAGAGTCTGTAGTAATATCAGGCAGTCTAGGTGGTGTTAACCCTTACCCACCCAGAGTCTGTAGTGATATAAGCCAGTTTAGGACCCACCCATAGTCTGTAGTGATATCAGCCAGTCTAGGAACCACACAGTCTGTAGTGATATCAGACAGTCTAGGTGGTGTTAACCCTTACCCACCCAGAGTCTGTAATGATTTCAGCCAGTCTAGGACCCACCCAGAGTCTGTAGTGATATCAGCCAGTCTAGGACCCACCAAGAGTCTGTAGTGATATCAGCCAGTCTAGGACCCACAAAGAGTCTGTAGAGATATCAGCCAGTCTAGGTGGTGTTAACCCTTAACCTCCCAGAGTCTGTAGTGATATCAGCCAGTATAGGACCCACCCAGAGTCTGTAGTGATTTTAGCCAGTCTTGGTGGTGTTATCCCTTACCCACACAGAGTCGGTAGTGATATCAGCCAGTCCATGTGGTGTTAACCCTTACCTACCCAGAGTCTGTAGTGATATCAGCCAGTCTAGGACCAACCCTGAGTCTGTAGAGATATCAGCCAGTCTAGGTGGTGTTAACCCTTACCCACCCAGAGTCTGTAGTTATATCAGCCAGTCTAGGTGGTGTTAACCCTTACCCACCCAGAGTCTTTAGTGATATCAGCCAGTCTAGGACCCACCCAGAGTCTGTAGTGATATCAGCCAGTCTAGGTGGTGTTAACCCTTACCCACCCAGAGTCTGTAGTATATCAGTCTGTCTAGGTGGTGTTAACCCTTACCCTCCCAGAGTCTGTAGTGATATCAGGCAGTCTAGGACCCACCCAGAGTCTGTAGTGATATCAGCCAGTCTAGGACCCATCCAGAGTCTGTAGTGATATCAGCCAGTCTAGGACCCACGCAGAGTATGTAGTGATATCAGCCAGTCTAGGTGATGTTAACCCTTACCCTCCCAGAGTCTGTAGTGATATCAGGCAGTCTAGGTGGTGTTAACCCTTACCCACCCAGAGTCTGTAGTGATTTCAGCCAGTCTAGGACCCACCCAGAGTCTGTAGTGATATCAGCCAGTCTAGGACCCACCAAGAGTCTGTAGTGATATCAGCCAGTCTAGGACCCACAAAACGTCTGTAGAGATATCAGCCAGTCTAGGTGGCGTTAACCCTTAACCTCCCAGAGTATGTAGTGATATCAGGCAGTCTAGGTGGTGTTAACCCTTACCCACCCAGAGTCTGTAGTGATATAAGCCAGTCTAGGACCCACCCAGAGTGTGTAGTGATACCAGCCAGTCTAGGACCCACCCAGAGTCTGTAGTGATATCAGCCAGTCTAGGACCCACAAAGAGTCTGTAGAGATATCAGCCAGTCTAGGTGGTGTTAACCCTTACCCTCCCAGAGTATGTAGTGATATCAGGCAGTCTAGGTGGTGTTTACCCTTACCCACCCAGAGTCTGTAGTGATATAAGCCAGTCTAGGACCCACCCAGAGTCTATAGTGATATCAGCCAGTCTAGGACCCACCCAGAGTCTATAGTGATATCAGCCAGTCTAGGACCCACCCAGAGTCTGTAGTGATATCCCCCAGTCCAGGACCCACACAGAGTCTGTAGTAATATCAGCCAGTCTAGGTGGTGGTATCCCTTACCCTCCCAGAGTCTGTAGTGATATCAGGCAGTCTAGGTGGTGTTAACCCTTACCCACCCAGAGTCTGTAGTGATATAAGCCAGTATAGGACCCACCCAGAGTCTGTCGTAATATAAGCCAGTCTAGGACCCACCCAGAGTCTGAAGTAATATAATCCAGTCTAGGACCCACCCAGAGTCTGTAGTGATATCAGCCAGTCTAGGTGGTGTTAACGCTTACCCACCCAGAGTTTGTAGTAATATCAGCCAGTCTAGGACCCATCCAGAGTCTGTAGTGATATCAGCCAGTCTAGGACCCACCCAGATCTGTAGTGATATCAGCCCGTCTAGGACCCACCCAGAGTCTGTAGTGGTATCAGCCAGTGTAGGACCCACCCAGAGTCTGTAGTGATATCAGCCAGTCTAGGTGGTGTTAACCATTACCCACCCAGAGTCTGTAGTGATATAGGCCAGTCTAGGACCCACCCAGATCTGTAGTGATATCAGCCAGTCTAGGACCCACCCAGAGTCTGTAGTGATATCAGCCAGTCTAGGACCCACCCAGAGTCTGTAGTAATATCAGCCAGTCTAGGACCCACCCAGAGTCTGTAGTGATATCAGCCAGTCTAGGACCCACCCAGAGTCTGTAGTGATATCAGCCAGTCTAGGACCCACCCAGAGTCTGTAGTGATATCAGCCAGTCTAGGACCCAACCAGAGTCTGTAGTGATATCAGCCAGTCTAGGACCCATCCAGATTCTGTAGTGATATCAGCCAGTCTTGGTGGTGTTAACCCTTACCCACCCAGAGTCTGTAGTATATCAGCCAGTCTAGGACCCACCCAGAGTCTGAATTGATATCAGCCAGTCTAGGACCCATCCAGAGTCTGTAGTGATATCAGCCAGTCTTGGTGGTGTTAACCCTTACCCACCCAGAGTCTGTAGTGATATCAGCCAGTCTAGGACCCACCCGGAGTCTGTAGTGATATCAGCCAGTCTAGGACCCACCCAGAGTCTGTAGTGATATCAGCCAGTCTAGGACCCACAAAGAGTCTGTAGAGATATCAGCCAGTTCCGGCGCCGACAGAGATGGCCGCCTCGCTTCGCGTTCCTAGGAAACTATGTAGTTTTTTGTTTTTTTACGTGTTATTTCTTACACTAGTACCCCAGGTCATCTTATGTTTCATCACATACAGCCGAGAAGAACTACTGAATATAAGATCAGCGTCAACTCACCACCAGTACGACCAAGAATATGTTTTTCGCGATGCGGATCCTGTGTTCTGCCTTACAACCAGCGCCACGGGATGGTTCCCATGCAGCGACCCAAAAAAACGACTCAGAAAAAGAGGGAAACGAAGCGGTCTTCTGGTCAGACTCCGGAGACGGGCACATCGTGCACCACTCCCTAGCATTCTTCTTGCCAATGTCCAGTCTCTTGACAACAAGGTTGATGAAATCCGAGCAAGGGTAGCATTCCAGAGGGACATCAGAGACTGTAACGTTCTCTGTTTCACGGAAACGTGGCTCACTGGTGAGACGCAATCCGAAGCGGTGCAGCCAGCGGGTTTCTCCACGCATCGCGCGGACAGAAACGAACATCTTTCTGGTAAGAAGAGGGGCGGGGGCGTATGCCTTATGGCCAACGTGACATGGTGTGATGAAAGAAACATACAGGAACTCAAATCCTTCTGTTCACCTGATTTAGAATTCCTCACAATCAAATGCAGACCGCATTATCTACCAAGAGAATTCTCTTCGATTATAATCACAGCCGTATATATCCCCCCCCAAGCAGACACATCGATGGCTCTGAACGAACTTTATTTAACTCTCTGCAAACTGGAAACGATTTATCCGGAGGCTGCATTCATTGTAGCTGGGGATTTTAACAAGGCTAATCTGAAAACAAGACTCCCTAAATTTTATCAGCATATCGATTGCGCAACCAGGGGTGGAAAGACCTTGGATCATTGTTACTCTAACTTCCGCGACGCATATAAGGCCCTGCCCCGCCCCCCTTTCGGAAAAGCTGACCACGACTCCATTTTGTTGATCCCTGCCTACAGACAGAAACTAAAACAAGAAGCTCCCACGCTGAGGTCTGTCCAACGCTGGTCCGACCAAGCTGACTCCACACTCCAAGACTGCTTCCATCACGTGGACTGGGAGATGTTTCGTATTGCGTCAGCCAACAACATTGACGAATACGCTGATTCGGTGTGCGAGTTCATTAGAACGTGCGTTGAAGATGTCGTTCCCATAGCAACGATTAAAACATTCCCCAACCAGAAACCGTGGATTGATGGCAGCATTCGTGTGGAACTGAAGGCGCGAACCACTGCTTTTAATCAGGGCAAGGTGTCTGGTAACATGACTGAATACAAACAGTGCAGCTATTCCCTCCGCAAGGCTATCAAACAAGCTAAGCGCCAGTACAGAGACAAAGTAGAATCTCAATTCAACGGCTCAGACACAAGAGGCATGTGGCAGGGTCTACAGTCAATCACGGACTACAGGAAGAAACCCAGCCCAGTCACGGACCAGGATGTCTTGCTCCCAGGCAGACTAAACAACTTTTTTGCCCGCTTTGAGGACAATACAGTGCCACTGACACGGCCTGCAACGAAAACATGCGGTCTCTCCTTCACTGCAGCCGAAGTGAGTAAGACATTTAAACGTGTTAACCCTCGCAAGGCTGCAGGCCCAGACGGCATCCCCAGCCGCGCCCTCAGAGCATGCGCAGACCAGCTGGCCGGTGTGTTTACGGACATATTCAACCAATCCCTATACCAGTCTGCTGTTCCCACATGCTTCAAGAGGGCCACCATTGTTCCTGTTCCCAAGAAAGCTAAGGTAACTGAGCTAAACGACTACCGCCCCGTAGCACTCACATCCGTCATCATGAAGTGCTTTGAGAGACTAGTCAAGGAGCACATCACCTCCACCCTACCTGACACCCTTGACCCACTCCAATTTGCTTACCGCCCAAATAGGTCCACAGACGATGCAATCTCAACCACACTGCACACTGCCCTAACCCATCTGGACAAGAGGAATACCTATGTGAGAATGCTGTTCATCGACTACAGCTCGGCATTCAACACCATAGTACCCTCCAAGCTCGTCATCAAGCTCGAGACCCTGGGTCTCGACCCCGCCCTGTGCAACTGGGTACTGGACTTCCTGACGGGCCGCCCCCAGGTGGTGAGGGTAGGCAACAACATCTCCTCCCCGCTGATCCTCAACACGGGGGCCCCACAAGGGTGCGTTCTGAGCCCTCTCCTGTACTCCCTGTTCACCCACGACTGCGTGGCCACGCACGCCTCCAACTCAATAATCAAGTTTGCGGACGACACAACAGTGGTAGGCTTGATTACCAACAACGACGAGACGGCCTACAGGGAGGAGGTGAGGGCCCTCGGAGTGTGGTGTCAGGAAAATAACCTCACACTCAACGTCAACAAAACTAAGGAGATGATTGTGGACTTCAGGAAACAGCAGAGGGAACACCCCCCCATCCACATCGATGGAACAGTAGTGGAGAGGGTAGCAAGTTTTAAGTTCCTCGGCATACACATCACAGACAAACTGAATTGGTCCACTCACACAGACAGCATCGTGAAGAAGGCGCAGCAGCGCCTCTTCAACCTCAGGAGGCTGAAGAAATTCGGCTTGTCACCAAAAGCACTCACAAACTTCTACAGATGCACAATCGAGAGCATCCTGGCGGGCTGTATCACCGCCTGGTATGGCAACTGCACCGCCCTCAACCGTAAGGCTCTCCAGAGGGTAGTGAGGTCTGCACAACGCATCACCGGGGGCAAACTACCTGCCCTCCAGGACACCTACACCACCCGATGCTACAGGAAGGCCATAAAGATCATCAAGGACATCAACCACCCGAGCCACTGCCTGTTCACCCCGCTGTCATCCAGAAGGCGAGGTCAGTTGAGGTGCATCAAAGCTGGGACCGAGAGACTGAAAAACAGCTTCTATCTCAAGGCCATCAGACTGTTAAACAGCCACCACTATCATTGAGTGGCTACTGCCAACACACTGTCAATGCCACTGACTCTACTCCAGCCACTTTAATCATGGGAATTGATGGGAAATGATGTAAATATATCACTAGCCACTTTAAACAATGCTACCTTATATAATGTTACTTACCCTACATTATTCATCTCATATGCATACGTAGATACTGTACTCTATATCATCGACTGCATCCTTATGTAATACATGTATCACTAGCCACTTTAACTATGCCACTTGGTTTACATACTCATCTCATATGTATATACTGTACTCGATATCATCTACTGTATCTTGCCTATGCTGCTCTGTACCATCACTCATTCATATATCCTTATGTACATATTCTTTATCCCCTTACACTGTGTATAAGACAGTTTTTTTGGGAATTGTTAGTTAGATTACTTGTTCGTTATTACTGCATTGTCGGAACTAGAAGCACAAGCATTTCGCTACACTCGCATTAACATCTGCTAACCATGTGTATGTGACAAATAAATTTGATTTGATTTGATTTGAGTCTGTAGTGATATCAGCCAGTCTAGGACCCACCCAGAGTCTGTAGTGATATCAACCAGTCTAGGACCCACCCAGAGTCTGTAGTGATATCTGCCAGTCTAGGACCCACCCAGAGTCTGTAGTGATTTCAGCCAGTCTAGGACCCACCCAGAGTCTGTAGTGATATCAGCCAGTATAGGACCCACCCAGAGTCTGTAGTGATTTCAGCAAGTCTAGGACCCACCCAGAGTCTGTAGTGATATCAGCCAGTCTAGAACCCACCCAGAGTCTGTAGTGATATCAGCCAGTCTAGAACCCACCCAGAGTCTGTAGTGATATCAGCCAGTCTAGGACCCACCCATAGTCTGTAGTGATATCAGCCAGTCTAGGACCCATCCAGAGTCTGTAGTGATATCAGCCAGTCTTGGTGGTGTTATCCCTTACCCACACAGAGTCTGTAGTATATCAGCCAGTCTAAGACCCACCCAGAGTCTGTAGTGATATCAGCCAGTCAAGGACCCACCCAGAGTCTGTAGTGATATCAGCCAGTCTAGGACCCACCCAGAGTCTGTATTGATATCAGCCAGTCTTGGACCCACCCAGAGTCTGTCGTGATATCCGCCAGTCTAGGACCCAACCAGAGTCTGTAGAGATATCAGCCAGTCTAGGTGATGTTAACCCTTACCCACCCAGAGTCTGTAGTGATATCAGCCAGTCAAGGTGGTGTTAACCCTTACCCACCCAGAGTCTTTAGTGATATCAGCCAGTCTAGGACCCACCCAGAGTCTGTAGTGATATCAGCCAGTCTAGGACCCACCCAGAGTCTGCAGTGATATCAGCCAGTCTAGGTGGTGTTAACCCTTACCCACCCAGAGTCTGTAGTATATCAGCCTGTCTAAGTGGTGTTAACCCTTACCCTCCCAGAGTCTGTAGTGATATCAGGCAGTCTAGGACCGACCCAGAGTCTGTAGTGATATCAGCCAGTCTAGGACCCATCCAGAGTCTGTAGTGATATCAGCCAGTCTAGGACCCACGCAGAGTCTGTAGTGATATCAGCCAGTCTAGGTGATGTTAACCCTTACCCTCCCAGAGTCTGTAGTGATATCAGGCAGTCTAGGTGGTGTTAACCCTTACCCACCCAGAGTCTGTAGTGATATAAGCCAGTCTAGGACCCACCCAGAGTCTGTAGTGATATCAGCCAGTCTAGGAACCACCCAGAGTCTGTAGTGATATCAGACAGTTTAGGTGGTGTTAACCCTTACCCACCCAGAGTCTGTAGTGATTTCAGCCAGTCTAGGACCCACCCAGAGTCTGTAGTGATATCAGCCAGTCTAGGACCCCCCCGGAGTCTGCGGTGATATCAGCCAGTCTAGGACCCACAAAGAGTCTGTAGAGATATCAGCCAGTCTAGGTGGTGTTAACCCTTACCCTCCCAGAGTATGTAGTGATATCAGGCAGTCTAGGTGGTGTTACCCCTTACCCACCCAGAGTCTGTAGTGATATAAGCCAGTCTAGGACCCACCCAGAGTCTGTAGTGATACCAGCCAGTCTAGGACCCACCCATAGTATGTAGTGATATCAGCCAGTCTAGGACCCACAAAGAGTCTGTAGAGATATCAGCCAGTCTAGGTGGTATTAACCCTTACCCTCCCAGAGTATGTAGTGATATCAGGCAGTCTAGGTGGTGTTAACCCTTACCCACCCAGAGTCTGTAGTGATATAAGCCAGTCTAGGACCCACCCAGAGTCTATAGTGATATCAGCCAGTCTAGGACCCACCCAGAGTCTATAGTGATATTAGCCAGTCTAGGACCCACCCAGAGTCTGTAGTGATATCCCCCCAGTCTAGGACCCACACAGAGTCTGTAGTTATATCAGCCAGTCTAGGTGGTGGTATCCCTTACCCTCCCAGAGTCTGTAGTGATATCAGGCAGTCTAGGTGGTGTTAACCCTTACCCACCCAGAGTCTGTAGTGATATTAGCCAGTCTAGGAACCACCCAGAGTCTGTAGTGATATCAGCCAGTCTAGGACCCACCCAGAGTCTGTAGTGATATCAGCCAGTCTAGGACCCACCCAGAGTCTGTAGTGATATCAGCCAGTCTTGGTGGTGTTATCCCTTACCCACACAGAGTCTGTAGTATATCAGCCAGTCTAAGACCCACCCAGAGTCTGTAGTGATATCAGCCAGTCTAGGACCCACCCAGTGTCTGTAGTGATATCAGCCAGTCTAGGACCCACCCAGAGTCTGTATTGATATCAGCCAGTCTTGGACCCACCCAGAGTCTGTCGTGATATCCGCCAGTCTAGGACCCAACCAGAGTCTGTAGAGATATCAGCCAGTCTAGGTGATGTTAACCCTTACCCACCCAGAGTCTGTAGTGATATCAGCCAGTCAAGGTGGTGTTAACCCTTACCCACCCAGAGTCTTTAGTGATATCAGCCAGTCTAGGACCCACCCAGAGTCTGCAGTGATATCAGCCAGTCTAGGTGGTGTTAACCCTTACCCACCCAGAGTCTGTAGTATATCAGCCTGTCTAGGTGGTGTTAACCCTTACCCTCCCAGAGTCTGTAGTGATATCAGGCAGTCTAGGACCCACCCAGAGTCTGTAGTGATATCAGCCAGTCTAGGACCCATCCAGAGTCTGTAGTGATATCAGCCAGTCTAGGACCCACGCAGAGTCTGTAGTGATATCAGCTAGTCTAGGTGATGTTAACCCTTACCCTCCCAGAGTCTGTAGTGATATCAGGCAGTCTAGGTGGTGTTAACCCTTACCCACCCAGAGTCTGTAGTGATATAAGCCAGTCTAGGACCCACCCAGAGTCTATAGTGATATCAGCCAGTCTAGGACCCACCCAGAGTCTATAGTGATATCAGCCAGTCTAGGACCCACCCAGAGTCTGTAGTGATATCCCCCCAGTCTAGGACCCACCCAGAGTCTGTAGTGATATCCCCCCAGTCTAGGACCCACCCAGAGTCTGTAGTGATATCCCCCCAGTCTAGGACCCTCCCAGAGTATGTAGTGATATCAGGCAGTCTAGGTGGTGTTAACCCTTACCCACCCAGAGTCTGTAGTGATATAAGCCAGTCTAGGACCCACCCAGAGTCTGTAGTGATATCAGCCAGTCTAGGACCCACCCAGAGTCTGTAGTGATATCAGCCAGTCTAGGTGGTGTTAACCCTTACCCACCCAGAGTGTGTAGGGATATCAGCCAGTCTAGGACCCACCCAGATCTGTAGTGATATCAGCCAGTCTAGGACCCACCCAGAGTCTGTTATGATATCAGCCAGTCTAGGAGCCACCCAGAGTCTGTAGTAATATCAGCCAGTCTAGGACCCACCCAGAGTCTGTAGTGATATCAGTCAGTCTAGGACCCACCCAGAGTCTGTAGTGATATCAGCCAGTCTAGGACCCACCCAGAGTCTGTAGTGATATAAGCCAGTCTAGGACCCACCCAGAGTCTGTAGTGATATCAGCCAGTCTAGGACCCACCCAGAGTCTGTAGTGATATCAGCCAGTCTAGGTGGTGTTAACCCTTACCCACCCAGAGTGTGTAGGGATATCAGCCAGTCTAGGACCCACCCAGATCTGTAGTGATATCAGCCAGTCTAGGACCCACCCAGAGTCTGTTATGATATCAGCCAGTCTAGGAGCCACCCAGAGTCTGTAGTAATATCAGCCAGTCTAGGACCCACCCAGAGTCTGTAGTGATATCAGTCAGTCTAGGAACCACCCAGAGTCTGTAGTGATATCAGCCAGTCTAGGACCCACCCAGAGTCTTTAGTGATATCAGCCAGTCTAGGACCCACCCAGAGTCTGTAGTGATATCAGCCAGTCTAGGTCCCACCCAGAGTCTGTAGTGATATCAGCCAGTCTAGGTGGTGTTAACCCTTACCCACCCAGAGTGTGTAGGGATATCAGCCAGTCTAGGACCCACCCAGATCTGTAGTGATATCAGCCAGTCTAGGACCCACCCAGAGTCTGTTATGATATCAGCCAGTCTAGGACCCACCCAGAGTCTGTAGTAATATCAGCCAGTCTAGGACCCAACCAGAGTCTGTAGTGATATCAGTCAGTCTAGGACCCACCCAGAGTCTGTAGTGATATCAGCCAGTCTAGGACCCACCCAGAGTCTTTAGTGATATCAGCCAGTCTAGGACCCACCCAGAGTCTGTAGTGATATCAGCCAGTCTAGGACCCACCCAGAGTCTGTAGTGATATCAGCCAGTCTAGGACCCACCCAGAGTCTGTTGTGATATCAGCCAGTCTAGGACCCACCCAGAGTCTGTAGTGATATCAGCCAGTCTAGGACCCACCCAGAGTCTGTGGTGATATCAGCCAGTCTAGGACCCACAAAGAGTCTGTAGAGATATCAGCCAGTCTAGGTGGTGTTAACCCTTACCCTCCCAGAGTATGTAGTGATATCAGGCAGTCTAGGTGGTGTTACCCCTTACCCACCCAGAGTCTGTAGTGATATAAGCCAGTCTAGGACCCACCCAGAGTCTGTAGTGATACCAGCCAGTCTAGGACCCACCCATAGTATGTAGTGATATCAGCCAGTCTAGGACCCACAAAGAGTCTGTAGAGATATCAGCCAGTCTAGGTGGTATTAACCCTTACCCTCCCAGAGTATGTAGTGATATCAGGCAGTCTAGGTGGTGTTAACCCTTACCCACCCAGAGTCTGTAGTGATATAAGCCAGTCTAGGACCCACCCAGAGTCTATAGTGATATCAGCCAGTCTAGGACCCACCCAGAGTCTATAGTGATATTAGCCAGTCTAGGACCCACCCAGAGTCTGTAGTGATATCCCCCCAGTCTAGGACCCACACAGAGTCTGTAGTTATATCAGCCAGTCTAGGTGGTGGTATCCCTTACCCTCCCAGAGTCTGTAGTGATATCAGGCAGTCTAGGTGGTGTTAACCCTTACCCACCCAGAGTCTGTAGTGATATAAGCCAGTCTAGGACCCACCCAGAGTCTGTAGTGATACCAGCCAGTCTAGGACCCACCCATAGTATGTAGTGATATCAGCCAGTCTAGGACCCACAAAGAGTCTGTAGAGATATCAGCCAGTCTAGGTGGTATTAACCCTTACCCTCCCAGAGTATGTAGTGATATCAGGCAGTCTAGGTGGTGTTAACCCTTACCCACCCAGAGTCTGTAGTGATATAAGCCAGTCTAGGACCCACCCAGAGTCTATAGTGATATCAGCCAGTCTAGGACCCACCCAGAGTCTATAGTGATATTAGCCAGTCTAGGACCCACCCAGAGTCTGTAGTGATATCCCCCCAGTCTAGGACCCACACAGAGTCTGTAGTTATATCAGCCAGTCTAGGTGGTGGTATCCCTTACCCTCCCAGAGTCTGTAGTGATATCAGGCAGTCTAGGTGGTGTTAACCCTTACCCACCCAGAGTCTGTAGTGATATTAGCCAGTCTAGGAACCACCCAGAGTCTGTAGTGATATCAGCCAGTCTAGGACCCACCCAGAGTCTGTAGTGATATCAGCCAGTCTAGGACCCACCCAGAGTCTGTAGTGATATCAGCCAGTCTTGGTGGTGTTATCCCTTACCCACACAGAGTCTGTAGTATATCAGCCAGTCTAAGACCCACCCAGAGTCTGTAGTGATATCAGCCAGTCTAGGACCCACCCAGTGTCTGTAGTGATATCAGCCAGTCTAGGACCCACCCAGAGTCTATATTGATATCAGCCAGTCTTGGACCCACCCAGAGTCTGTCGTGATATCCGCCAGTCTAGGACCCAACCAGAGTCTGTAGAGATATCAGCCAGTCTAGGTGATGTTAACCCTTACCCACCCAGAGTCTGTAGTGATATCAGCCAGTCAAGGTGGTGTTAACCCTTACCCACCCAGAGTCTTTAGTGATATCAGCCAGTCTAGGACCCACCCAGAGTCTGCAGTGATATCAGCCAGTCTAGGTGGTGTTAATCCTTACCCACCCAGAGTCTGTAGTATATCAGCCTGTCTAGGTGGTGTTAACCCTTACCCACCCAGAGTCTGTAGTGATATCAGCCAGTCAAGGTGGTGTTAACCCTTACCCACCCAGAGTCTGTAGTGATATCAGGCAGTCTAGGACCCACCCAGAGTCTGTAGTGATATCAGCCAGTCTAGGACCCATCCAGAGTCTGTAGTGATATCAGCCAGTCTAGGACCCACGCAGAGTCTGTAGTGATATCAGCCAGTCTAGGTGATGTTAACCCTTACCCTCCCAGAGTCTGTAGTGATATCAGGCAGTCTAGGTGGTGTTAACCCTTACCCACCCAGAGTCTGTAGTGATATAAGCCAGTCTAGGACCCACCCAGAGTCTATAGTGATATCAGCCAGTCTAGGACCCACCCAGAGTCTATAGTGATATCAGCCAGTCTAGGACCCACCCAGAGTCTGTAGTGATATCCCCCCAGTCTAGGACCCACCCAGAGTCTGTAGTGATATCCCCCCAGTCTAGGACCCACCCAGAGTCTGTAGTGATATCCCCCCAGTCTAGGACCCTCCCAGAGTCTGTAGTGATATCAGGCAGTCTAGGTGGTGTTAACCCTTACCCACCCAGAGTCTGTAGTGATATAAGCCAGTCTAGGACCCACCCTGAGTCTGTAGTGATATCAGCCAGTCTAGGACCCACCCAGAGTCTGTAGTGATATCAGCCAGTCTAGGTGGTGTTAACCCTTACCCACCCAGAGTGTGTAGGGATATCAGCCAGTCTAGGACCCACCCAGATCTGTAGTGATATCAGCCAGTCTAGGACCCACCCAGAGTCTGTTATGATATCAGCCAGTCTAGGAGCCACCCAGAGTCTGTAGTAATATCAGCCAGTCTAGGACCCACCCAGAGTCTGTAGTGATATCAGTCAGTCTAGGACCCACCCAGAGTCTGTAGTGATATCAGCCAGTCTAGGACCCACCCAGAGTCTGTAGTGATATAAGCCAGTCTAGGACCCACCCAGAGTCTGTAGTGATATCAGCCAGTCTAGGACCCACCCAGAGTCTGTAGTGATATCAGCCAGTCTAGGTGGTGTTAACCCTTACCCACCCAGAGTGTGTAGGGATATCAGCCAGTCTAGGACCCACCCAGATCTGTAGTGATATCAGCCAGTCTAGGACCCACCCAGAGTCTGTTATGATATCAGCCAGTCTAGGAGCCACCCAGAGTCTGTAGTAATATCAGCCAGTCTAGGACCCACCCAGAGTCTGTAGTGATATCAGTCAGTCTAGGACCCACCCAGAGTCTGTAGTGATATCAGCCAGTCTAGGACCCACCCAGAGTCTTTAGTGATATCAGCCAGTCTAGGACCCACCCAGAGTCTGTAGTGATATCAGCCAGTCTAGGACCCACCCAGAGTCTGTAGTGATATCAGCCAGTCTAGGACCCACCCAGAGTCTGTAGTGGTATCAGCCAGTCTAGGACCCACCCAGAGTCTGTAGTGATATCAGCCAGTCTAGGTGGTGTTAACCATTACCCACCCAGAGTCTGTAGTGATATAGGCCAGTCTAGGACCCACCCAGATCTGTAGTGATATCAGCCAGTCTAGGACCCACCCAGAGTCTGTAGTGATATCAGCCAGTATAGGACCCACCCAGAGTCTGTAGTGATATCAGTCAGTCTAGGTGGTGTTAACCCTTACCCACCCAGTGTAGGTGTGTCTGTGAGGCTCTTTCAGTTTCCTTACTCAGCAACCACACACAACTATTCAAATGCTGCAAACAAATGTTTATTTAGCTGTTGTTTGTTTACATGTTAATATTTACAACATGGTTTCACACCCTGACAGACAAGTTAATTTAAAACATTTTAAAATCAGTGTCAAAAATACATTTAAAGATTTAAATATTCTAATATTAAAACACTATACCAGGTCAGGTGGACTCTAGTGAAGTCATTACTGAACCTTCAGCTACAACCTGACAGAGAGAGAGACAGAGAGAGAGAGAGAGAGAGAGAGAGAGAGAGAGAGAGAGAGAGAGAGAGAGAGACCGAGGAGAGAGAGAGAGAGAGACCGAGGAGAGAGAGAGAGAGAGAGAGACAGGAGAGAGAGACAGAGGAAGGAGAGAGAGAGAGGAAGGAGAGAGAGAGAGAGAGAGAGAGAGAGAGAGAGAGAGAGAGAGAGAGAGAGAGAGAGAGAGAGAGAAAGAAAGAGAGAGAGAGAGAGAGGAGAGAAGAGACAGAGGAAGGAGAGAGAGAGAGAGAGAGAGAGAGAGAGAGAGACAGAGGAAGGAGAGAGAGAGAGGAAGGAGAGAGAGAGAGAGAGAGAGAGAGAGAGAGAGAGAGGAAGGGAGAGAGAGACAGAGAGACAGAGGAAGGAGAGAGAGAGAGAGAGAGAGAGACAGACAGACAGACAGACAGACAGACAGACAGACAGACAGACAGACAGACAGACAGACCAGACAGACAGACAGAGGAAGGAGAGAGAGAGACAGAGGAAGGAGAGAGAGACAGAGGAAGGAGAGAGAGAGAGAGAGAGACAGACAGACAGACAGACAGACAGAGGAAGGAGAGAGAGAGAGATAGAGAGAGAGAGAGAGAGAGAGAGAGAGACAGACAGACAGACAGACAGACAGAGGAAGGAGAGAGAGAGATAGAGAGAGAGAGAGAGACGGAAGGAGATAGAGAGAGAGAGAGAGACGGAAGGAGAGAGAGAGAGATAGAGAGAGAGAGAGAGACGGAAGGAGATAGAGAGAGAGAGAGAGAGAGACGGAAGGAGAGAGAGAGAGAGACAGAGAGAGAGAGACGGAAGGCGATAGACAGACATCATTAATAATGAAATCATTACAAAAAGTAAAGAGATGAATTCACAAAAACATTTTTCTTTTTTTTCCCCTTGTCTCCATTCTCTAGTCATGGTCTGTGACCTGGCTGCCTGCCCCTGGCTCTACTGCTGCTGATGATGAAGATGATGAAGATGTTTCAAGTATGCCAGTCTTATTCCAAGGCGAGGCAGACACACAGCGCTCATAGAGAGGGGATGACCACTGTAAAAGACCTCTAGGGTTGCATCCTAAATGAAAACCTTATTCCCTATATAGTGTACTACTTTTGACTACAGCCCTATAGGGAATAGGGACAAAATACCCTTGAGTTTCTTCTGAAATGTTCTAAAGGACACAATGTCCTGGTTGGTTATTGTCCCGCCTCCTCCTCTCCTGTGATTGGTTAGAGTACTGTCAGTCAAGTTGGTTTATTAATACAGCTTGCTTTAGAACCCGGTTTGATCCGGTACGACCCGGTTTGATCCGGTATGATCCGGTACGATACGGTGTGATCCGGTACGATACGGTGTGATCCGGTATGATCCGGTACGATCCGGTGTGATCCAGTATGACCGGAATGATCCGGTATGATCCGGTACGATACGGTGTGATCCGGTATGATACGGTGTGATCCGGTACGACCCGGTTTGATCCGGTATGATCCAGTATGACCGGAATGATCCGGTGTGATCCGGTACGATACGGTGTGATCCGGTACGACCCGGTTTGATCCGGTATGATCCGGTACGATCCGGTGTGATCCAGTATGACCGGAATGATCCGGTATGATCCGGTACGATCCGGTGTGATCCAGTATGACCGGAATGATACGGTGTGATCCGGTACGATCCGGTGTGATCCAGTATGACCGGTATGATCTGGTGTGATCTGGTGTGTTCCGGTATGATACGGTGTGATCTGGTGTGATCTGGTGTGATCCGGTATGATCCAGTACAATCTAGTTTGATCCAGTGTGATCTGTTTTGTCGGTGTGTGACCTGGTGTGAACCAACAACTTGGTAAACAGTCTCCAACAGGTCGTCAAACCCTCAGAATACAGTTGTCAAAGTAGTCGCTGGTTACTATGACAACAACCGAACAGGTTGATGTGGTCTGCTTCAACCAATCACCTACTGTTATTAAAATATAATGGCCCCTATCTCTAATGGCCCCTATTCCCAATGTTAAAATATAGATCTGCCTCTCTAATGGCCCCTATTCCCAATGTTAAAATATAGATCTGCCTCTCTAATGGCCCCTATTCCCTATGTTAAATATAGATCTGCCTCTCTAATGGCCCCTATTTCCTATGTTAAAATATAATGGCCCCTATTCCCTATGTTAAAATATAGATCTGCCTCTGTAATGGCCCCTATTCCCTATGTTAAAATATAGATCTGTCTCTCTAATGGCCCCTATTTCCTATGTTAAAATATTACGGACAGTCTAAAGGGACTGAGGGGAGGAATGAGGGTTTGGGGCCATTAGCGGCAGTCTAGATGGAATGAGGGTTTGGAGCCATTAGGGACAGTCTAGAGGGAATGAGGGTTTGGGGCCATTAGGGACAGTCTAGATAGAATGAGGGTTTGGGGCCATTAGGGACAGTGTAGAGGGAATGAGGGAAGGAATAGGGGGCCATTAGGGACAGTGTAGAGGGAATGAGGGGTTGGGGCCATGAGGGACAGTATAGAGGGAATGAGGGTTTGGGGCCATTAGGGACAGTGTATAGGGAATGAGGGAAGGAATAAGAGGCCATTAGGGACAGTATAGAGGGAATGAGGGTTTGGGGGCCATTAGGGACAGTGTAGAGGGAATGAGGGTTTGGGCCCATTAGGGAGAGTATAGAGGGAATGAGGGTTTGGGGCCATTAGGGACAGTATAGAGGGAATGAGGGTTTGGGCCCATTAGGGACAGTATAGAGGAAATGAGGGAAGGAATAGGGGGCCATTAGGGACAGTGTAGAGGGAATGAGGGTTTGGGGCCATTAGGGACAGTATAGAGGGAATGAGGGTTTGGGGCCATTAGGGACAGTATAGAGGGAATGAGGGTTTGGGGCCATTAGGGACAGTATAGAGGGAATGAGGGAAGGAATAGGGGGCCATTAGGGATAGTATAGAGGGAATGAGGGTTTGGGGCCATTAGGGACAGTATAGAGGGAATGAGGGAATGAATAAGGGGCCATTAGGGACAGTATAGAGGGAATGAGGGAAGGAGTAAGGGGCCATTAGGGACAGTATAGAGGGAATGAGGGTTTGGGGCCATTAGGGACAGTATAGAGGGAATGAGGGTTGGGGCCATTAAGGACAGTATAGAGGGAATGAGGGAAGGAATAGGGGGGCCATTAGGGACAGTATAGAGGGAATGAGGGTTTGGGGCCATTAGGGACAGGGTAGAGGGAATTAGGGTTTGTGGCCATTAGGGACAGTATAGAGGGAATGAGGGTTTGGGGCCATGAGGGTCAGTATAGAGGGAATGAGGGTTTGGGCCATTAGGGAAAGTATAGAGGGAATGAGGGTTTGGGGGCCATTAGGGACAGTATAGAGGGAATGAGGGTTTGGGGCCTTTAGGGACAGTGTAGAGGGAATGAGGGTTTGGGTCCATGAGGGACAGTATAGAGGGAATGAGGGTTTGGGGCCTTTAGGGACAGTGTAGAGGGAATGAGGGTTTGGGGCCATTAGGGACAGTATAGAGGGAATGAGGGTTTGGGGCCATTAGGGACAGTGTAGAGGGAAATGAGGGTTGGGGCCATTAGGGACAGTATAGAGGGAATGAGGGTTTGGGGCCATTAGGGACAGTATAGAGGGAATTAGGGTTTGGGGCCATTAGGGACAGTATAGAGGGAATTAGGGGTTGGGGCCATTAGGGACAGTATAGAGGGAATGAGGGTTTGGGGGCCATTATGGACAGTATAGAGGGAATGAGGGTGTTGGGCCATTAGGGACAGTATAGAGGGAATGAGGGTTTGGGCCATTAGGGACAGTATAGAGGGAATTAGGGTTTGGGGCCATTAGGGACAGTATAGAGGGAATTAGGGTTTGGGGCCATTAGGGACAGTATAGAGGGAATTAGGTTTGGGGCCATTAGGGACAGTATAGAGGGAATTAGGGTTGGGGGCCATTAGGGACAGTATAGAGGGAATTAGGGTTTGGGGCCATTAGGGACAAGTATAGAGGGAATGAGGGTTTGGGGCCATGAGGGACAGTATAGAGGGAATGAGGGTTTGGGGCCATTAGGGGGACAGTAATAGAGGGAATGAGGGAAGCAGACAGACAGAGAGACAGATATTATATCTAATTATATTGTATATCTTACCAACATAACATCTGGTATCAGTCCAACCCGGTTAGGATGTACTGTACACTGCAGTTTAAAACAACGGATTGATGAGTGAAATTAAATAAATACAAATATAATCTGATTAAAGAATGGCTTAGCGTGTTGTTTGTTAATATATAAACTACATGTTTTTATCCCAGTCGCTTGGTGAGCAGCGTTCTCCTCAAAAGCCCCTTCAAAAACACATAGTTTAACATCGTTGGTGTTGTTCAAGACCCTCTTCTTCATCCTTCCATTCCAGAGATGAAGACGAGAGGAGGAGAGGAGGGAGGGGGGGAGCGAGGGGAGTAGAGGAAGGAGGGGAGACAGAGAGGAAGAAAGAGAGGAGGGAGAGAGGGGGGAGAGAGGGGAGTAAGGAAGGAGGGAGACAGAGAGGAAGAAA
>NW_022265830.1:207500-231710 GCF_002021735.2 Oncorhynchus kisutch | reverse complement strand
AGATGAGAGAGAAGAGACGATGATGAGAGGAGAGAACAGAGAGAGAGTGAGAAGAGAGAGAGACAAGGATGAGAGAGAGGAAGGAGAGAGGACAGATGGAGGAGAGAGGGAGGAGGGGTTAGGGTGTGTGTTGTTGGTCGTGAACTAAACATGCCTGTGTTGCAGACTGTTGTTCCAGCTAGAGGGAGAAACAGTATTGTGATATGGATCCTGGTCCTAACAGTGTTGTCCTATAGGACCCTGGTCCTAACAGTGTTGTGATATGGACCCTGGTCCTAACAGTGTTGTCTTATAGGACCCTGGTACTAACCAGTGTTGTCCTTAAAGGACCCTGGTCCTAATGGTGTTTTTCCTAAAGGACCCTGGTCCTAACAGTGTTGTCTTACAGGACCCTGGTCCTAACAGTGTTGTCCTAAAGGGCCCTGGTCCTAAACAGTGTTGTCCTATAGGACCCTGGTCCTAACAGTGTTGTCTTATAGGACCCTGGTCCTAACAGTGTTGTCCTAAAGGGCCCTGGTCCTAACAGTGTTGTCTTATAGGACCCTGGTGCTAACAGTGTTGTCCTAAAGGACCCTGGTCCTAATGATGTTGTCCTAAAGGACCCTGGTCCTAACAGTGTTGTCTTATAGGACCCTGGTCCTAACAGTGTTGTCCTAAAGGGCCCTGGTCCTAACAGTGTTGTCTTATAGGACCCTGGTCCTAACAGTGTTGTCTTATAGGACCCTGGTCCTAACAGTGTTGTCCTAGAGGACCCTGGTCCTAACAGTGTTGTCCAATAGGTTCCTGGTCCTACACAGTGTTGTCCAATAGGTCCCTGGTCCTGACAGTGTTGTCTTATAGGACCCTGTCCTAACAGTGTTGTCTTACAGGACCCTGGTCCTAACAGTGTTGTGATATGGATCCTGGTCTTAACAGTGTTGTCTTATAGGACCCTGGTCCTAACAGTGTTGTGATATGGATCCTGGTCCTAACAGTGTTGTCCTAAAGGACCCTGGTCCTAACAGTGTTGTGATATAGACCCTGGTCCTAACAGTGTTGTCCTATAGGACCCTGGTCCTAACAGTGTTGTGATATGGATCCTGGTCCTAACAGTGTTGTCCTAGAGGACCCTGGTCCTAATGGTGTTGTCTTATAGGACCCTGGTCCTAACAGTGTTGTCCTAGAGCACCCTGGTCCTAATGGTGTTGTCCTAAAGGACCCTGGTCCTAACAGTGTTGTCCTATAGGACCTGGTCCTAACAGTGTTGTCCTATAGGTCCCTGGTCCTAACAGTGTTGTCCTAAAGGACCCTGGTCCTAACAGTGTTGTCCTAAAGGACCCTGGTCCTAACAGTGTTGTCCTAGAGGACCCTGTTCTATAGTAGTGCACCGTGTGGTAATAAGGTGTGACTGAGAGGAGCTACTTAGCAGTTATACCACACAGCCCTCAGAGATACAGGTCAGCAACACACCCAGAGAGAAGTGTGTGTGTGTGTGTGTGTGTGTGTGTGTGTGTGTGTGTGTGTGTGTGTGTGTGTGTGTGTGTGTGTGTGTGTGTGTGTGTGTGTGTGTGTGTGTGTGTGTGTGTGTGTGTGTGTTTGTGTGTGCGATTGTGTGTGTGTGTGTGAGAGAGAGAGTGAGAGTGCGTGTGTTTGTGTGTGTGAATCATTGACTGTTAATGATATAATGAGTTATGTATTTCTCAGCTCAGGGTCATTCTCCTCTCCTCACCCCTCCTCACCCCCTCCTCTCCCCTCCTCACCCTAACAGACAGAGAGGGAGGAGGGAGGGAAGGAAGAGAGAGTACATGAAGTAGAGAAGTGGTTCTTACCCAACAGGTCGTTTTGAGGCATCCAATCCACCAACTTGGTATTGTTGCCTAGGTTACTGGGCGGAACCCCCGAGAACCTACAGTCAGACAGGGAAGGACAGAAAAAAGAGGTTAGACAGACAGAGAGGTAGATGGTTAGAGTGATGCCATGCGGTTTGATCTCTTACCCTACTGCTGGTTTCACTGTTCTACCTGATAACACACCTGGTGTCCCAGGTCTAAATCAGGCCCTGATTAGAGGGGAATCACCCACCTGGTGTCCCAGGTCTAAATCAGGCCCTGATTAGAGGGGAACAATGACTGGTGTCCCAGGTCTAAATCAGGCCCTGATTAGAGGGGAACAATGACTGGTGTCCCAGGTCTAAATCAGGCCCTGATTAGAGGGGAACAATGACTGGTGTCCCAGGTCTAAATCAGGCCCTGATTAGAGGGGAATCACCCACCTGGTGTCCCAGGTCTAAATCAGGCCCTGATTAGAGGGGAACAATGACTGGTGTCCCAGGTCTAAATCAGGCCCTGATTAGAGGGGAATCACCCACCTGGTGTCCCAGGTCTAAATCAGGCCCTGATTAGAGGGGAATCACCCACCTGGTGTCCCAGGTCTAAATCAGGCCCTGATTAGAGGGGAATCACCCACCTGGTGTCCCAGGTCTAAATCAGGCCCTGATTAGAGGGGAATCACCCACCTGGTGTCCCAGGTCTAAATCAGGCCCTGATTAGAGGGGAATCACCCACCTGGTGTCCCAGGTCTAAATCAGGCCCTGATTAGAGGGGAATCACCCACCTGGTGTCCCAGGTCTAAATCAGGCCCTGATTAGAGGGGAAGAATGACTGGTGTCCCAGGTCTAAATCAGGCCCTGATTAGAGGGGAATCACCCACCTGGTGTCCCAGGTCTAAATCAGGCCCTGATTAGAGGGAAGAATGAACATCCAGCAGTGGAACTTCCAGGTCCAGATTTGAATTGGAGTGCAATACAGAGAAGTACAATCAAGAACCCTTTCCACATTCTAGAATTGAATGGCAGTTGGAAAGAAGAGACTCTAGCACCCAGTGGTGTTCTAGAACCCAACGGTACTCTAGAACCCCACGGTGGTGTGGGTGAAGTTGCAAAGGTATCTGAACTAAATGACTACCGCCCCGTAACACTCACTTCTGTCATCAGGAAGTGCTTTGAGGGACTAGTCAAGGATCATATCACCTCCACCCTACCTGACACCCTTGACCCACTTCAATTTGCTTTCCGCCCCAATAGGTCCACAGATGACGCAATCGCAACCACACTACACACTGCCCTAACCCATCTGGACAAGAGGAATACCTATGTGAGAATGCTGTTCATTGACTACAGCTCGGCATTCAACACCATAGTACCCTCCAAGCTCATCATTAAGCTGGAGGCCCTGGGTCTCAACCCCGCACTGTGCAACTGGGTCCTGGACTTCCTGACGGGCCGCCCCCAAGGTGGTGAGGGTAGGTAACAACATCTCCACCCCTCTGATCCTCAACACTGGGGCCCCACAAGGGTGCATTCTCAGCCCCCTCCTGACTGTGTGACCATGCACGCCTCCAACTCAATGATCAAGTTTGCAGACAACGCTACAGTGGTAGGCCTGATCACCAACAATGATGAGACGGCCTACAGGGAGGAGGTGAGGGCCCTCGGAGTGTGGTGTCAGGAAAACAACCTCTCACTCAACGTCAACAGAACAAAGGAGATGATCGTGGACTTCAGGAAACAGCAGAGGGAACACCTTCCTATCCACATCGACGGGACAGCAGAGGGAACACCCTCCTATCCACATCGAGGGGACAGCAGAGGCAACACCCTCCTATCCACATCGATGGAACAGTAGTGGAGACGGTGGAAAGGTTTATGTTCCTCGGCGTCACGGACAAACTCAAATGGTCCACGCACACAGTCAGCGTGGTGAAGAAGGCGCAACAGCCCCAGAAGGCTGAAGAAATTTGGCTTGTCACCTAAAACCCTCACAAACTTCTAGAAGCACAAGCATTTCGCTACACTCGCTTATCATCTGCTAACCATGTGTATGTGACAAATAAAATTTGATTTGATTTGATTCGATTTGATTTGATGCACAATCGAGAGCATCCTGTCGGGCTGTATCACCGCCTGGTAGGGCAACTGCACCGCCCACAACCACAGGGCTCTCCAGAGGGTAGTGAGGTCTGCACAATGCATCACCGAGGGCTAAACTACCTGCCCCCCAGGACACCTACACCACCCGATCCACTGTCTGTTCACCCCGCTATCGTCCAGAAGGCGAGGTCAGTACAGGTGCCCAATAACATCTTCTAACCATGTGACCAATAACATCTGCTAACCATGTGACCAATAACATCTGCTAACCATGTGACCAATAACATCTGCTAACCATGTGTATGTTACCAATAACATCTGCTAACCATGTGTATGTTACCAATAACATCTGCTAATCATGTGACCAATAACATCTGCTAACCATGTGACCAATAACATCTGCTAACCATGTGACCAATAACATCTGCTAACCATGTGACCAATAACATCTGCTAGCCATGTGACCAATAACATCTGCTAACCATGTGACCAATAACATCTGCTAACCATGTGACCAATAACATCTGCTAACCATGTGACCAATAACATCTGCTAACCATGTGTATGTGACCAATAACATATGCTAACCACGTGTATGTGACCAATAACATCTGCTAACCACGTGTATGTGACCAATAACATCTGCTAAGCCTGTGTATGTGACCAATAACATCTGCTAACCACCTGTATGTGACCAATAACATCTGCTAACCATGTGACCCATAACCATCTGCTAACCATGTGTATGTGACCAATAACATCTGCTAACCATGTGTATGTGACCAATAACATCTGCTAACCATGTGACCATAAACATCTGCTAACCATGTGTATGTGACCATAACATCTGTTAACCATGTGACCAATAACATCTGCTAACCATGTGACCAATAACATCTGCTAACCATGTGACCATTAACATCTGCTAACCATGTGTATGTGACCATAACATCTGCTAACCCATGTGACCACTAACATCTGCTACCATGTGTATGTGACCAATAACATCTGCTAACCATGTGTATGTGACCAATAACATCTGCTAACCATGTATACGTGACCAATTAATTTGAAGTCCCTCCTGATTAAGGTCAGGATTGGGTAATCGTCTCTGATCCTAGATCTGTAGCTAGGGGGAAAGAGTATCTGATCCTAGATCTGTAGCTAGGGGGTAATAGTCTCTGATCCTAGATCTGTAGCTAGGGGGTAATAGTCTCTGATCCTAGATCTGTAGCTAGGGGGTAATAGTCCTCTGATCCTAGATCTGTAGCTAGGGGGAAAGTACACCCTGGAGAGGGTAAGAGTCTCTGCTACATGACTAAATGGCTTCAGTGTTTCTGACCTGAGAGATGCTGTGAGAAACTCCTCTGTCACTGCAGACACATTGGGACATTTGCATGCATTCATTATCTCCCTCTCTCTCCCTCTTCCTCCTCCTCCCCCTCCTCCACACTCCTTCTTCCCCCCTCAGCCCACAACAAACCCACAATTCACCAGGCAACCAATCAATGATACAATTCATGTTCCTCCCTCCCCTCCCTCCCCCCCTCTCTCTCTCTCTCTGTCTCTCTCTCTCTCTCTCAGTCTCTCTCTCCCCCTCCCTCTCTCATTGCCAAAATTGCCAAAGCAAGTGAGGTAGATAATATATAAAGTGAAATAAACAATAAAAATGAACAGTAAACATTACACATTCAGAAGTTTCAAAACAGTAAAGACATTACAAATGTCATATTATATATATATATATACAGTGTTTTAACAATGTACAAATGGCTAAAGGACACAAGATAAAATAAATAAGCATAAATATGGGTTGTATTTACAATGGTGTGTGTTCTTCACTGGTTGTCACAGGTCACAAATCTTGCTGCTGTGATGCACTGTGGAATTTCACCCAGTAGATATGGGAGTTTATCAAAATTGGATTTGTTTTCTAATTCTTTGTGGATCTGTGTAATCTGAGGGAAATATGTCTCTCTAATATGGTCATACATTTGCAGGAGGTTAGGAAGTGCAGCTCAGTTTCCACCTCATTTTGTGGGCAGTGAGCACATAGCCTGTCTTCTCTTGAGAGCCCATGTCTGCCTACGGCGGCCTTTCTCAATAGTAAGGCTATGCTCACTGAGTCTGCACATATTCAAAGCTTTCCTTAATTTTGGGTCAGTCACAGTGGTCAGGTATTCTGCCGCTGTGTACTCTCTGTGTAGGGCCAAATAGTTTGCTCAGTTTTTTTGTTAATTCTTTCCAATGTGTCAAGTAATATCTTTTTGTTTTCCCATGATTCTGTTTGTGTTTGTGAACAGAGCCCCAGGACCAGCTTGCTTGGGGGACTCTTCTCCAGGTTCATCTCTCTCTCTCTCTCTCTCTCTCTCTCTCTCTCTCTCTCTCTCTCCTCTCTCTCTCTCTCTCTCCTCTCTCTCTCTCTCTCCTCTCTCTCTCTCTCTCTCTCTCTCTCTCTCTCTCTCTCTCTCTCTCTCTCTCTCTCTCTCTCTCTCTCTCTCTCTCTCTCTCTCTCTCTCTCTCTCCTCTCTCTCTCTCTCTCTCTCTCTCTCTCTCTCTCTCTCTCCCCTCCTCTCTGTCTCTCTGTCTCTCTCTCTCTCTGGTAATGAATCCCCTGCTGCATCACTCACCTTCACTCATTAAAAAAACGACATGATAACACACACACACACACACACACACGGATATAGGAGGCAGTAACCACACAGCAGGTTTTTAGAACCATTGAGGGTTCCAATATAAACTCTCCTGATGACATCACAACACACCAGGGGTTCCATTCAAATCAAACTTTATTTGTCACATGCGTTGAATACAAGACCTTACTGTGAAATGCTTTACTTTACAAGCCCTTAACAATGCAGTTCAAGAATAGTTAAGAAAATATTTTCACAAATAAACTAAAGTAACAATTATGAGGTTACATACAGGAGGTACCGGTACTGAGTCAGTGTGTGGGGATACAGGTTAGAGGTAATTTGTACATGTAGGGTGAAGTCACTAGCAGTGTACTAAACAAATAGAGGGAGGGGTGGCCATTTGGTTAATTGTTCAGGAGTCTTATGGCTTGGGGGTAGAAGCTGTTCAGGAGTCTTATGGCTTGGGAGTAGAAGCTGTTCAGGAGTCTTATGGCTTGGGGGTAGAAGCTGTTCAGGAGTCTTATGGCTTGGGGGTAGAAGCTGTTCAGGAGTCTTATGGCTTGGGGGTAGAAGCTGTTAAGGAGCCTTTTGGTCCTAGACTTGGCACTCTGGTACCGCTTGCCGTGCGGTAGCAGAGAAAACAGTCTATAACTTGGGCGATTTTATGGGCTTTCCTCTGATACCGCCTATTATATAGGTCCTGGATGGCAGGAAGCTTGGCCCCAGTGATGTACTGGGCTGTATGCACTACCCTCTGTAGTGCCTTACGGTCAGATGCCGAGCAGTTTCCATACCAGGCGGTGATGCAACCGGTCAGGATGCTCTCGATGGTGCAGCTGTAGAACTTTTTGAGGATCTGGGGACCCATGCCAAATCTTTTCAGTCTCCTTAGGGGGAAAAGGTTTTGTCGTGCCCTCTTCACAACTGTCTTGGTGTGTTTGGACCATGATAGTTTGTTGGTGATGTGGACTCCAAGGAACTTGAAACTCTCAACTTGCTCCACTACCATCCCATCGATGTTAATAGGGGCCTGTTCGGCCCGCCATTTCCTGTAGTCCACGATCAGCTCCCTTGTCTTGCTCACATTGAGGGAGAGGTTGTTGTCCTGGCACCACACTGCCAGGTCTCTGACCTCCTCCCTATAGGCTGTGTCATCGTTGTCGGTGATCAGGCCTACCACTGTTGTGTTGTCAGCAAACGTAATGATGGTGTTGGAGTCGTGTTTGGCCACGCAGTCATGAGTGAATAGGGAATACAGAAGGGGACTAAGTACACACGCTTGAGGGGCCCCAGTGTTGAGGATCAGCGTGGCAGACATGTTGTTGCCTACCACCTGGGGGCAGCCCGTCAGGAAGTCTAGGACCCAGTTGCAGAGGGAGGTGTTTAGTTCCAGGGTCCTTAGCTTAGTGATGAGCTTCGTGGGCACTATGGTGTTGAACGCTGGGTCATCTGCGGATCTGTTGGGGCGGTATGCGAATTGGAGTGGGTCTAGGGTATCCGGGAGGAAGCTGTTGATGTGAGCCAAGACCAGCCTTTCAAAGCACTTCATGGCTTCCGACGTGACGGGGCGGTAATCATTTAGGCAGGTTACTTTAGCTTTCTTGAGCACAGGGACTATGGTGGAAACATGTAGGTATTACAGACTCGGCCAGGGAGATGTTGGAAATGTCAGTGAAAAGACACTTGACAGTTGGTCAGTGCTTTGAGTACATGTCCTGGTAATCCGTCTGGCCCCGCGGCTTTGTGAATGTTGACCTGTTTAATTGCTCACATCGGCTACTGAGACCACTGTCACACAGTCTTCCAGAACAGCTAGCGCTCTCGTGCATGCTTCAGTGTTGCTTGCCTCGAAGTGAGCATAAAAGGCATTTAACTCATCTGGTAGGTTCGCATCACTGGGCAGCTCGCGTCTGGGTTTCCCTTTGTAGTCTGTAATAGTTTTCAAGCCCTGCCATATCTGACGAGCATCAGAGCCAGTGTAATAGGATTCAATCTTAGTCCTGTATTGATGCTTTGCTTGTCTGATGGTTCGTCTGAGGGCATAGCGGGATTTCTTATAAGCGTCCGGATTAGTGTCCCGCTCCTTGAGAGCGGCAGATCTAGCCTTTAGCTCAGTTCGGATGTTTCCTGTAATCCATGGTTTCTGGTTGGGGTATGTACGTACAGTCACTGTGCGGACGACGTCGCCAATGTACTTATTGATGAAGCCGATGACTGAGGTGGAGTACTCCTCAATGCCATCGGAAGGATCCCGGAACATATTCCAGGCTGTGCGAGCAAAACAGTCCTGTATTGTAGCCTCCTCGTCATCTGACCACTTCCGTTTTGAGCAAGTCACTGGTACTTCCTGCTTTAGTTTTCGCTTGTAAGCAGGAATCAGCAGGATAAAATGATGGTCAGATTTGCCAGAAGGAGGGCGAGGGAGAGCTTTTTACACGTCTCTGTATGTGGAGTAAAGGTGGTCTAGTGTTTTCTGTCCTCTGGTTGCTTCTGGGTGAGCATTTTTTCTTTGCTTATGGCCTTATAGAGTTGGTTGAGAGCGGTCTTCGTGCCAGCATTGGTCTGTGGTGGTAAATAGAAGGCTACGAATAATATAGATGAGAACTTCCTTGGTAGATAGTGTTGGTCTACAGCTTATCATAAGGTACTCTACATCAGGTGAGGTATTGTAGTCTATATTTAATTTTACCTTTATTTAACCAAGCAAGTCAGTTAAGAACACATTCTTATTTTCAATGACGGCCTGGGAACAGTGGGTTAACTGCCTGTTCAGGGGCAGAATGACAGATTTGTACCTTGTCAGCTCGGGGGTTTGAACTCGCAACCTTCCGGTTACTAGTCCAACGCTCTAACCACTAGGCTACGCTAGAGTTCTGACCAGACATATTGTAGTCTATATAGGAAATAGGGGTTTGACTAGACATATTGTAGTCTATATAGGGAATAGGGTTCTGACCAGACACATTAGGTGTAGATGATAGAGAATATAGATGAACAGGGGGCTGTGACCAGCCTCACACTCCAGTACAGTAGGTGATAGAGAATATAGATGAACAGGGGGCTGTGACCAGCCTCACACTCCAGTACAGTAGGTGATAGAGAATATAGATGAACAGGGGGCCGTGACCAGCCTTACACGCCAGTACAGTAGGTGATAGAGAATATAGATGAACAGGGGGCTTTGACCAGCCTCACACTCCAGTACAGTAGGTGATAGATAGAGAATATAGATGAACAGGGGGCTGTGACCAGCCTCACACTCCAGTACAGTAGGTGATAGAGAATATAGATGAACAGGGGCTTTGACCAGCCTTACACTCCAGTATAGTAGGTGATAGAGAATATAGATGAACAGGGGGCTGTGACCAGCCTCACACTCCAGTACAGTAGGTGATAGATAGAGAATATAGATGAACAGGGGGCTGTGACCAGCCTCACACTCCAGTACAGTAGGTGATAGAGAATATAGATGAATAGGGGGCTGTGACCAGCCTTACACTCCAGTACAGTAGGTGATAGAGAATATAGATGAACAGGGGGCTGTGACCAGCCTCACACTCCAGTACAGTAGGTGATAGAGAATATAGATGAACAGGGGGCTGTGACCAGCCTTACACTCCAGTACAGTAGGTGATAGAGAATATAGATGAACAGGGGGCTGTGACCAGCCTCACACTCCAGTAAAGTAGGTGGCGGTGTATCCACCTTTCAGTTGGTTGCGATCCACCAATAGAAATGTAAAGAAGAAGAAGGACAGGTGAAAGCAATATGGTGGAAGTGGAACATCAGCTCAGAAATATAACACAGCCATCTTCAAATCAAAACCAACATGGTGGAAGCTGAACATTAGCTCAGAAATATAACACAGCCATCTTCAAATCAAAAGCAATATGGTGGAAGTGGAACATCAGCTCAGAAATATAACACAGCCATCTTCAAATTAAAAGCAATATGGTGGAAGCTGAACATCAGCTCAGAAATATAACACAGCCATCTTCAAATCAAATGTCATTTTATTTGGTGTCTACAATCAATGTGTTGATAGAACTTCAGTCGCGTTTTCCTCATATTATTGTTAACTGCTACAATAAAAGCAGCCTCAGGATATGTGGTTTCCAGTTTACATTGTAGTTCCTTGAGGGCCGTTGTGGTGTCGGCTTGAAGGGAATACACACGGCTGTGACAATAACTGAAGAGAATTCTCTTGGGAGGTAATACGGTCGGCATTTGATTGTGAGGGATTCTAGGTCAGGTGAACAAAAGGACTTGAGTTTCTGTATGTTATCACAATCACATCATGAGTAGTTAATAATGAAACATACACCCCCACCTTTCTTCTTCCCAGAGAGTTCTTTATTCCTGTCTGCACGATGAACTGATGAACTGAGAACCCAGCTGGCTGTATGGATAGGGACAGTATATCCGGAGAGAGCCATGATTCCCTGAAACAGAGGATATTACAGTCCTTGATCTCTCTCTGGAAGGAGATCCTCGCCCTGAGCTCGTCTACTTTATTGTCCAGAAACTGAACATTTGCGAGTAATATACTCAGAAGCGGTGAACGGTGTGCCCGCCTCCTGAGTCAGACTAGAAGTCAACTCCGAATACCTCTTCTCCGACGGCAGCGTCTTGGAGCAGACACTGGAATACGTTAAATTGCCCAGGGGGCAAAGGATCCAATTCGGGAAAGGCGTATTCCTGATTGTACGTAATATCACAAAAAAAACATTCTGGGCGAATAATGTAAGAAATAACTAAATACTGCCAAGTTGTGTAGGAGCTAGCAAAAGAGCTGTCATGTCTGTCTGTGCCATCTTGCTTTACCTTGAAGACTGTTTCTGGCTTCCAACTTTGTCGTATTTTGTATTTTTTGTTGTTGTTATTTCTTAAATGATTTGCTCAGAACATTTCTTGAATTATTACCTGCAACCCGAAAATAACTGTTGAATATTAGATTGGAGCCACTCACCAGCCACTCACCAGCATTTCAAACAGAAATGTGGCTGAATTGGATCCTTTGTTTGTGTCACACCCTGATCTGTTTCACCTGTCTTTGTGCTTGTCTCCATCCCCATCCAGGTGTCGCCCATCTTCCCCGTTATCCCCGGTGTATTTATACCTGTGTTCTCTGTTTGTTTTATCCCCCGTGCATCTCTGTTTGTCTGTTGCCAGTTTGTCTCGTCTACCAGCGTTTTTTCCTTTACTGTTTTTTTTGTTAGTTCCTGTTTTCTAGTTCTCCTGGTTTTTGACCATTCTGCCTGCCCTGACCCTGAGCCTGCCGACTATTCTGCCTGCCCTGACCCTGAGCCTGCCGACCATTCTGCCTGCCCTGACCCTGAGCCTGCCGACCATTCTGCCTGCCCTGACCCTGAGCCTGCCGACTATTCTATACCTCTTGACACTGGCCTGGATTACTGACCCCTGCCTGCCCTGACCCTGAGCCTGCCTGCCTGCCGTTGTCACGTTGCTATAAGGGATTGGGAGACAGGCGCAGGAATGCGCAATAGGGTTTTTTATTGACCCAAATTACAGCGTGCCGTGTGAAGGCACGGGGACGAAGACCAAACAAACACGTATTCAAAACACAGGGTTGAAACCCAAACAAAAGAGCACCTCGAATAAACACACGGGACGAAACCCGGAATCATCTGCACAGTACAAGTGGCAGGAAAGCCAGACCAACACAGCACAGGTACTCACACGACCAACGGACAATGTAACAATAACCGACGGTGAACCAAAGAGCACACTTATACAATTACTAATCCCTGGGAAAAAGGCAGCAGGTAACCAACAGTTCTGGAGGGAACTGTGACAGCCGTTCTGTACCTTACGGACTCTGGATTACTGACCTCCGCCTTTCACCAGTCATTTGACCCCTGAGTTGATCAGGCTGTTGATTGTGGCCTGTGGAATGTTGTCCCGCTCCTCTTTAATGGCTGTGTGAAGTTGATAGGATATTGTCGGGAACTGGAACACTCTGTCGTACATGTGAACAGATCCTTGCGATATGGGGCCATGTATTATCATGCTGAAACATGAGGTGATGGCGGCGGATGAATGGCACGACAATGGGCCTCAACATTGGGCCGTTTGCCCACATAACTCCATGCATCTCTCTCTCTCTCCCCCTCTCTCTCTCTCTCTCTCCCTCCCTCCCTCCCTCCCTCTCCCTCTCTCCCTCTCTTCCTCTGTCTCTCTCAGCTACATGTCTGTGGTGAATGGGGGACCGGTGGAAATCTTGGTAAATGATTAAACTAGATAAGATAGAATGGGTCACCATAATGACCCTTGGAATCACAAGCATTTTCACACACACACAGTATCAGTAAGAGTACTGGTCAATGATCACTGTGTCAACAGGAGTTCTGGTCCAGGATCAGTGTGTCAGTAGGAGTTCTGGTCCAGGATCAGTGTGTCAGTAGGAGTTCTGGTCAGGATCAGTGTGTCAGTAGGAGTTCTGGTCCCGTTCTGGTCCAGGATCAGTGTCAGCAGGAGTTCTGGTCCAGTTCTGGTCAGGATCAGTGTGTCAGTAGGAGTTCTGGTCCAGTTCTGGTTCAGGATCAGTGTCAGTAGGAGTTCTGGTCCAGTTCTGTGTCAGGATCAGTGTGTCAGTAGGAGGTCCAGTAATGGTCCAAGATCACTGTATAAATAGGGGTTCTGGTCTAGGATCAGTGTCAGTAGGAGTTCTGGTCCTGTTTCTGACTTTAACCAGTCTGTTTCTGACTTTAACCAGTCTGTTTCCAGTCTGACTTTAACCAGTCTGTTTCCAGTCTGACTTTAACCAGTCTGTTTCTGACTTTAACCAGTCTGTTTCTGGCTTTAACCAGTCTGTTTCCAGTCTGACTTTAACCAGTCTGTTTCTGGCTTTAACCAGTCTGTTTCCAGTCTGACTTTAACCAGTCTGTTTCTGACTTTAACCAGTCTGTTTCTGACTTTAACCAGTCTGTTTCAGGCTTTAACAAGTCTGTTTCCAGTCTGACTTTAACCAGTCTGTTTCTGACTTTAACCAGTCTGTTTCCAGTCTGACTTTAACCAGTCTGTTTCCAGTCTGACTTTAACCAGTCTGTTTCTGACTTTAACCAGTCTGTTTCTGGCTTTAACCAGTCTGTTTCTGGCTTTAACCAGTCTGTTTCCAGTCTGACTTTAACCAGTCTGTTTCTGGCTTTAACCAGTCTGTTTCTGGCTTCAACCAGTCTGTTTCTGACTTTAACCAGTCTGTTTCTAACTTTAACCAGTCTGTTTCCAGTCTGACTTTAACCAGTCTGTTTCTGGCTTTAACCAGTCTGTTTCTGGCTTTAACCAGTCTGTTTCAGGCTTTAACCAGTCTGTTTCCAGTCTGACTTTAACCAGTCTATTTCTGACTTTAACCAGTCTGTTTCTGACTTTAACCAGTCTGTTTCTGACTTTAACCAGTCTGTTTCTGACTTTAACCAGTCTGTTTCTGACTTTAACCAGTCTGTTTCTGGCTTTAACCAGTCTGTTTCTGACTTTAATCAGTCTGTTTCTAACTTTAACCAGTCTGTTTCAGGCTTTAACCAGTCTGTTTCCAGTCTGACTTTACCCAGTCTGTTTCTGACTTTAACCAGTCTGTTTCTGACTTTAACCAGTCTGTTTCAGGCTTTAACCAGTCTGTTTCCAGTCTGACTTTACCCAGTCTGTTTCTGACTTTAACCAGTCTGTTTCTGACTTTAACCAGTCTGTTTCTGACTTTAACCAGTCTGTTTCTGACGTTAACCAGTCTGTTTCTGACTTTAACCAGTCTGTTTCCAGTCTGACTTTAACCAGTCTGTTTCTGACTTTAACCAGTCTGTTTCCAGTCTGACTTTAACCAGTCTGTTTCTGACTTTAACCAGTCTGTTTCAGGCTTTTGGCCCATCTAACACCAGCACCACTGCTACATTATCAGAATGACGGCCCATCTAACACCAGCACCACTGCTCCATTATCAGAATGACGGCCCATCTAACACCAGCTCCATTATCAGAATGACGGCCCATCTAACACCAGCTCCATTATCAGAATGACGGCCCATCTAACACCAGCTCCACTGCTACATTATCAGAATGACGGCCCATCTAACACCAGCTCCATTATCAGAATGACGGCCCATCTAACACCAGCACCACTGCTCCATTATCAGAATGACGGCCCATCTAACACCAGCTCCACTGCTACATTATCAGAATGACGGCCCATCTAACACCAGCTCCACTCCTCCATTATCAGAATGACGGCCCATCTAACACCAGCTCCACTCCTCCATTATCAGAATGACGGCCCATCTAACACCAGCTCCATTATCAGAATGACGGCCCATCTAACACCAGCTCCACTCCTCCATTATCAGAATGACGGCCCATCTAACACCAGCTCCATTATCAGAATGACGGCCCATCTAACACCAGCTCCACTGCTCCATTATCAGAATGACGGCCCATCTAACACCAGCTCCACTGCTCCATTATCAGAATGACGGCCCATCTAACACCAGCTCCACTGCTCCATTATCAGAATGACGGCCCATCTAACACCAGCTCCACTCCTCCATTATCAGAATGACGGCCCATCTAACACCAGCTCCACTGCTACATTATCAGAATGACGGCCCATCTAACACCAGCTCCATTATCAGAATGACGGCCCATCTAACACCAGCTCCATTATCAGAATGACGGCCCATCTAACACCAGCTCCATTATCAGAATGACGGCCCATCTAACACCAGCTCCACTCCTCCATTATCAGAATGACGGCCCATCTAACACCAGCACCACTGCTACATTATCCAGAATGTTCTTCTGACAATATCTCACGTGACCCTCTGAAGAGGTCCACTGTGTTAAATCCTGCTACTCTGTTGCCCACCGAGGACCATGGCGAGCCGAACGACCGTGCTGCTCTGGTGGAGCTTGTATCTAAAACCAAGGATGGATTTAACCGATGTCCCTTTTGCAAAATGCAAATGTGGAACTGTTTGTAGATGGCTCTGCTCAGCGTTCTGAGAAGGGAGAACCACGTATGTAACCACGGTTACTACTGCCTCAACCACACTGGAAAGTGCTGAATTACCTTTCCGCCCAAGCAGCAGAACTCTTTGCACGTTAGCTAAAGGCCAGTCTGCTACTATCTATACAGATAGCAGATATGCCTTTGGTGTGGTACATGATTTGGGTACTCTGTGGAAACAGCGTGGCTTCCTGACCTCCTCTGGTCAGACAATCTCTCATTTAAAACTTGTTCATAACTTGCTAAAGGCTATTTGGCTCCCTTCTGAAGTTGCTGTTTGTAAGTGCATCGCTCATTGCTAACTCTTAAAAAGTAGTTGATTTTGTAAATACATTTTGGTTTGCACCTGGGTTTTCTGTGTTCGCTGAACAATTTTGTTCAAAATGTGTGATTTGTTTGACTAACAACATGAAGAAGAGGAGAGGAAGAGGGATTCCCACTGTCCACTCATCTGACCCCTGAAGGACCATTTGATGGATTTGATTATTTATCTCCTTGTCAGGGTTACAAATATTGTCTGGTGATAGTGGATGCCTTCTCCAATGGGGTAGAGGCGTTCCCCTGTTGACATTCCACTGCTATGGCTATGGGGCAGAAGGGTAGCCTAGCGACAGGTAGCCTAGCGACAGGTAGCCTAGCGACAGGTAGCCTAGTGGTCAGAGCGTTGGACTTGTAATCAAAAAGGTTGCTAGATCGAGTCCCCCGAGCTGACAAGGTAAAAACCTGTCGTTCTGCCCCCTGAACAAGGCAGTTAACCCACTTTTCCTAGACCAGTTAACCCACTGTTCCTAGACCAGTTAACCCACTGTTCCACTGTTCCTAGACCAGTTAACCCACTGTTCCTAGACCATTTAACCCACTGTTCCTAGACCAGTTAACCCACTGTTCCACTGTTCCTAGACCAGTTAACCCACTGTTCCTAGACCAGTTAACCCACTGTTCCTAGACCAGTTAACCCACTGTTCCGAGACCAGTTAACCCACTGTTCCACTGTTCCTAGATCAGTTTACCCACTGTTCCTAGACCAGTTAACCCACTGTTCTTAGACCAGTTAACCCACTGTTCCACTGTTCCTAGATCAGTTTACCCACTGTTCCTAGACCAGTTAACCCACTGTTCCTAGACCAGTTAACCCACTGTTCCTAGACCAGTTAACCCACTGTTCCTAGACCAGTTAACCCACTGTTCCTAGACCAGTTAACCCACTGTTCCTAGACCAGTTAACCCACTGTTCCTAGACCAGTTAACCCACTGTTCCTAGACCGTCATTGAAAATAATAATTTGTTCTTAACTGACTTGCCTGGTTAAATCAAATGGCAGTGGGCAAGGATCTCCTGAGAGAGATACATCCCAAGGTGGGGGTTACCAAACTGACATTTACTCCTGAGGTGCCGACCTGTTGCACCCTCTACAACCAAATCAAATCCTAAACCCTATTGAGCATCTGTGGGGCATCCTCAAATGGAAGGTGGAGGAGTGCAAGGTCTCTAACATCCAACAGCTCAGTGATGTCGTCATGGAAGAGGACTCCAGTGGCAACCTGTGAAGCTCTGGTGAACTCCATGCCCAAGAGGGTTAAGGCAGTGCTGGAAAATGATGATGGCCACACAAAATATTGACACTTTGGGACCAATTTGGACATGAATGGCTGTGTGTTGAGTTATTTTAAGGGGACAGCAAATGTACACTGTTATACAAGCTGATGGTAACCCCCACCTTGGGATGGATCTCACTACTTTACATTGTAGCAAAGTGTAATTTCTTCAGTGTTGTCACATGAAAAGATATACTCAAATATTTACAAAAATGTGAGGGGTGTACTCACTTTTGTGATATACTGTAGATCCTGTGTACAAGAACCGGTTCTGATCCAACCCTGACAAACCCCAATCAGAACCTGTTCTGATCCAACCCCGACGAACCCCAATCAGAACCTGTCCTGATCCAACCCAAGGAATATTTCCAAACCACAAATAATGAATCCCCTGTGGGAATGTCAACATGTGTTAATCCTAGTGTCTTCCCAATAGGAAGTAGCTGGAAGAATGGAACATGAAGCTCTGGAAACCCCATTAGACTGAGGGTGGGGCACAACATTGTTGACGCGGAAAACTGACAATCGTTCTCCTCATCGATTTGGCACGGGCAACATTTACTGATTGGATCTGTGGTGATCAAGCCCGTCTCTACCTACCAACACATTGGACAGGGTGCTGTATTTTCGGTAACCTAAACATCTCCCTTGTGGTAATGCATAAAACTAGCTCCTCCACTCCAAGCAGGTTACGACGAATTAAGAGAGGCATCTCGCAATCCCAATGATGTCCCCAGTGACTCGTGACGATCCTCAAAATTGCCCGTGGGTTAATCCCCTGGTATGGGGCATCGGAGAACGCACATGAGTTGGATCGGTTAGGATATCATTTGGAATCCATGGTAAATTTAACCACTTCAGGGTTTTCAATTATAAGACCAGAGTTGCAAATTGAATATCAGAAAGAGAAGAATACAGGAGGGATCATTGTCTTCATATGTGAATGTGTCTTTACCTATTCTAAACTATGTGTCTTTACCTATTCTAAACCATGTGAATGTGTCTTTACCTATTCTAAACTATGTGTCTTTACCTATTCTAACCCATGTGAATGTGTCTTTACCTATTCTAAACCATGTGAATGTGTCTGTACCTATTCTAAACCATGTGAATGTGTCTGTACCTATTCTAACCCATGTGAATGTGTCTTTACCTATTCTAAACCATGTGAATGTGTCTTTACCTATTCTAAACCATGTGTCTTTACCTATTCTAAACCATGTGAATGTGTCTTTACCTATTCTAAACCATGTGAATGTGTCTTTACCTATTCTAAACCATGTGTCTTTACCTATTCTAAACCATGTGGATGTGTCTTTACCTATTCTAAACCATGTGTCTTTACCTATTCTAAACCATGTGAATGTGTCTTTACCTATTCTAACCCATGTGAATGTGTCTTTACCTATTCTAAACCATGTGAATGTGTCTTTACCTATTCTAAACCATGTGAATGTGTCTGTACCTATTCTAAACCATGTGAATGTGTCTTTACCTATTCTAAACCATGTGAATGTGTCTTTACCTATTCTAAACCATGTGTCTTTACCTATTCTAAACCAGGTGAATGTGTCTTTACCTATTCTAAACCATGTGAATGTGTCTGTACCTATTCTAAACCATGTGAATGTGTCTTTACCTATTCTAAACCATGTGAATGTGTCTGTACCTATTCTAAACCATGTGAATGTGTCTTTACCTATTCTAACCCATGTGAATGTGTCTTTACCTATTCTAAACCATGTGAATGTGTCTTTACCTATTCTAAACCATGTGTCTTTACCTATTCTAAACCATGTGAATGTGTCTTTACCTATTCTAACCCATGTGAATGTGTCTTTACCTATTCTAAACCATGTGAATGTGTCTGTACCTATTCTAAACCATGTGAATGTGTCTTTACCTATTCTAAACCATGTGAATGTGTCTTTACCTATTCTAAACCATGTGAATGTGTCTTTACCTATTCTAAACCATGTGAATGTGTCTTTACCTATTCTAAACCATGTGAATGTGTCTTTACCTATTCTAAACCATGTGTCTTTACCTATTCTAAACAATGTGAATGTGTCTGTACCTATTCTAAACCATGTGGATGTGTCTTTACCTATTCTAAACCATGTGTCTTTATCTATTCTAAACTATGTGAATGTGTCTTTACCTATTCTAAACCATGTGGACGTGTCTTTACCTATTCTAAACCATGTGAATGTGTCTTTACCTATTCTAAACTATGTGTCTTTACCTATTCTAAACCATGTGAATGTGTCTTTACCTATTCTAAACCATGTGAATGTGTCTTTACCTATTCTAAACCACGTGAATGTGTCTTTACCTATTCTAAACCATGTGAATGTGTCTGTACCTACTCTAAACCATGTGAATGTGTCTTTACCTATTCTAAACCATGTGAATGTGTCTTTACCTATTCTAAACCATGTGAATGTGTCTTTACCTATTCTAAACCATGTGAATGTGTCTTTACCTATTCTAAACCATGTGAATGTGTCTTTACCTATTCTAAACCATGTGTCTTTACCTATTCTAAACCATGTGTCTTTATCTATTCTAAACCATGTGAATGTGTCTTTACCTATTCTAAACCATGTGAATGTGTCTTTACCTATTCTAAACTATTTGAATGTGTCTTTACCTATTCTAAACCATGTGAATGTGTCTGTACCTATTCTAACCCATGTGAATGGGTCTTTACCTATTCTAAACCATGTGAATGTGTCTTTACCTATTCTAAACCATGTGTCTTTACCTATTCTAAACCATGTGAATGTGTCTTTACCTATTCTAAACCATGTGAATGTGTCTTTACCTATTCTAAACCATGTGAATGTGTCTGTACCTATCCTAAACCATGTGGATGTGTCTGTACCTATTCTAAACCATGTGAATGTGTCTGTACCTATCCTAAACCATGTGAATGTGTCTTTACCTATTCTAAACCATGTGAATGTGTCTTTACCTATTCTAAACCATGTGAATGTGTCTGTACCTATCCTAAACCATGTGGATGTGTCTTTACCTATTCTAAACCATGTGAATGTGTCTTTACCTATTCTAACCCATGTGAATGTGTCTTTACCTATTCTAAACCATGTGAATGTGTCTTTACCTATTCTAAACCATGTGTCTTTACCTATTCTAAACCATGTGATTGTGTCTTTACCTATTCTAACCCATGTGAATGTGTCTTTACCTATTCTAAACCATGTGGATGTGTCTTTACCTATTCTAAACCATGTGAATGTGTCTGTACCTATCCTAAACCATGTGGATGTGTCTTTACCTATTCTAAACCATGTGGATGTGTCTTTACCTATTCTAAACCATGTGGACGTGTCTTTACCTATTCTAGACCATGTGTCTTTACCTATTCTAAACCATGTGAATGTGTCTTTACCTATTCTAAACCATGTGGATGTGTCTTTACCTATTCTAAACCATGTGAATGTGTCTTTACCTATTCTAAACCATGTGGATGTGTCTTTACCTATTCTAAACCATGTGTCTTTACCTATTCTAAACCATGTGAATGTGTCTTTACCTATTCTAAACCATGTGAATGTGTCTTTACCTATTCTAACCCATGTAAATGTGTCTTTACCTATTCTAAACCATGTGTCTGTACCTATTCTAAACCATGTGTCTTTACCTATTCTAAACCAGGTGAATGTGTCTTTACCTATTCTAAACCATGTGAATGTGTCTTTACCTATTCTAAACCATGTGTCTTTACCTATTCTAAACCAGGTGAATGTGTCTTTACCTATTCTAAACCATGTGAATGTGTCTGTACCTATTCTAAACCATGTGAATGTGTCTTTACCTATTCTAAACCATGTGAATGTGTCTGTACCTATTCTAAACCATGTGAATGTGTCTTTACCTATTCTAACCCATGTGAATGTGTCTTTACCTATTCTAAACCATGTGAATGTGTCTTTACCTATTCTAAACCATGTGTCTTTACCTATTCTAAACCATGTGAATGTGTCTTTACCTATTCTAACCCATGTGAATGTGTCTTTACCTATTCTAAACCATGTGAATGTGTCTGTACCTATTCTAAACCATGTGAATGTGTCTTTACCTATTATAAACCATGTGAATGTGTCTTTACCTATTCTAAACCATGTGAATGTGTCTTTACCTATTCTAAACCATGTGAATGTGTCTTTACCTATTCTAAACCATGTGAATGTGTCTTTACCTATTCTAAACCATGTGTCTTTACCTATTCTAAACAATGTGAATGTGTCTGTACCTATTCTAAACCATGTGGATGTGTCTTTACCTATTCTAAACCATGTGTCTTTATCTATTCTAAACTATGTGAATGTGTCTTTACCTATTCTAAACCATGTGGACGTGTCTTTACCTATTCTAAACCATGTGAATGTGTCTTTACCTATTCTAAACTATGTGTCTTTACCTATTCTAAACCATGTGAATGTGTCTTTACCTATTCTAAACCATGTGAATGTGTCTTTACCTATTCTAAACCACGTGAATGTGTCTTTACCTATTCTAAACCATGTGAATGTGTCTGTACCTACTCTAAACCATGTGAATGTGTCTTTACCTATTCTAAACCATGTGAATGTGTCTTTACCTATTCTAAACCATGTGAATGTGTCTTTACCTATTCTAAACCATGTGAATGTGTCTTTACCTATTCTAAACCATGTGAATGTGTCTTTACCTATTCTAAACCATGTGTCTTTACCTATTCTAAACCATGTGTCTTTATCTATTCTAAACCATGTGAATGTGTCTTTACCTATTCTAAACCATGTGAATGTGTCTTTACCTATTCTAAACTATTTGAATGTGTCTTTACCTATTCTAAACCATGTGAATGTGTCTGTACCTATTCTAACCCATGTGAATGTGTCTTTACCTATTCTAAACCATGTGAATGTGTCTTTACCTATTCTAAACCATGTGTCTTTACCTATTCTAAACCATGTGAATGTGTCTTTACCTATTCTAAACCATGTGAATGTGTCTTTACCTATTCTAAACCATGTGAATGTGTCTGTACCTATCCTAAACCATGTGGATGTGTCTGTACCTATTCTAAACCATGTGAATGTGTCTGTACCTATCCTAAACCATGTGAATGTGTCTTTACCTATTCTAAACCATGTGAATGTGTCTTTACCTATTCTAAACCATGTGAATGTGTCTGTACCTATCCTAAACCATGTGGATGTGTCTTTACCTATTCTAAACCATGTGAATGTGTCTTTACCTATTCTAACCCATGTGAATGTGTCTTTACCTATTCTAAACCATGTGAATGTGTCTTTACCTATTCTAAACCATGTGTCTTTACCTATTCTAAACCATGTGATTGTGTCTTTACCTATTCTAACCCATGTGAATGTGTCTTTACCTATTCTAAACCATGTGGATGTGTCTTTACCTATTCTAAACCATGTGAATGTGTCTGTACCTATCCTAAACCATGTGGATGTGTCTTTACCTATTCTAAACCATGTGGATGTGTCTTTACCTATTCTAAACCATGTGGACGTGTCTTTACCTATTCTAGACCATGTGTCTTTACCTATTCTAAACCATGTGAATGTGTCTTTACCTATTCTAAACCATGTGGATGTGTCTTTACCTATTCTAAACCATGTGAATGTGTCTTTACCTATTCTAAACCATGTGGATGTGTCTTTACCTATTCTAAACCATGTGTCTTTACCTATTCTAAACCATGTGAATGTGTCTTTACCTATTCTAAACCATGTGAATGTGTCTTTACCTATTCTAACCCATGTGAATGTGTCTTTACCTATTCTAAACCATGTGTCTGTACCTATTCTAAACCATGTGTCTTTACCTATCCTAAACCATGTGAAGGGATGGCGTGATTATTGGGGAACCAATTACTTATCTCCACAATGTCTGTGCGCCAGTCACTCCCTCCTTTGGTCTTGGGGGAGATGAGGTTTGAGACAAGATGTGTGTGGTAGTGTCTGGAACCACTGTATATCCTCTCTGATGCACCTATCCTGGGGCAGTATATGACCTAGAGGCTCACTCCCCTCACTGTGATGTGTGTGGTAGTGTCTGGAACCATTGTATGTCCTCTCTGATGTTACACCTATCCTGGGGTAGTGTATGACCTAGAGGCTCACTCCCCCCAGTGAGCTTGTCCAGGAGAGGGGTCAAGAAGGGGTTTTACTGGAGATCTGGAGTTGACAATTGATTTATGCCATAGACTGAGTTGGTGTTTCTGTGCTAAAGAAGTACCAGGGACGAGATCGGAGCCTCGTCTTAGGGGCCAAACTGAACAATAAAAACAGTCTTCATAGCAAATGCTATCGGTCTGCGTGATACTCCTTCCTCATTTATCAAGTCCCACCTTGTGATCCATTCCACACGTCTGTTGTTTGTCATGTAGACTGAGGGGTGGATCTTTGCTATAAAATATTTTTTGTAGCCTTTGTGTCGTGGCTCTCAAGGAATCATCTGAGGGTGGTTCGTCGACCAGCCAATCGCTACTGCAGAGCTCTCACCAATAAAGATTCTGTTTAAGCATAACTACGACTTGTGTGATACGTTTGTCTCTCCTCATTTGATAATACAGAAATTAACCACCACATCCATTGCAGTATATAATTCAACTTGTCAACACTGGAGATAGTAGGTAAGGTGCTGGGGCCATTTTAGTGCCCACAAGAGCAGAGGTCGTTTATCATTCAGCCATTTTACCCCACCCACCTGGCTGATGGTGCGACCCCTGGCAGCCATTTTGTGTCCTCTCCCTCCTAGTTGCAGTGGGAATGGATGAGTTCCTGTCCAACTAGATGCCCAAGTGTTGATTTGCATCAACCAATGGTTGTGTGACCAGTTATGTATACCTATCCAGGTGCTGTAAGATTTAGCAGGAGTCTGCAATATAGTCGGGGAGGAACTCGACCAATGTGATTTAGCAGCCATGTTGTGTCCTCCCCCTTCCCAGTTGCAGTGGAAGGGAATGTGAATTAGCAGCCATGTTGTGTCCTCCCCATTCCCAGTTGCAGTGGAA
>NW_022265830.1:197500-202500 GCF_002021735.2 Oncorhynchus kisutch | reverse complement strand
CTGACACCCCTATCAGATCACAACAAAATCACAGTCTACTTGAACAGAGCAATACTCAATCATGAGGCACCAAAGCCAAAGGAACTGAGTAATATTAAAACTACCTTTGGCTGGGGGCAGTATTGAGTAGCTTGGATGAATAAGGTGCCCAGAGTAAACTGCCTGCTACTCAGTCCCAGAAGCTAAGATATGCATATTATTAGTATATTTGGATAGAAAACACTGAAGTTTATTAAACTGTTTGAATGATATCTGTGAGTATAACAGACCTCATATGGCAGGCAAAAACCTGAGGTTTGTAGTTTTTCAAACTCATTGCCTATCGAATATACAGTGTCTATGTGGTCATTTTGCACTTCCTAAGGCTTCCACTAGATGTCAACAGTCTTTAGAACCTTGTTTGATGCTTCTACTGTGAAGGAGGGGGGAATGAGAGGGGATTGAGTCAGAGGTCTGCCAGAGAGGCATGAGCTGACCGCGCGCGTTCACGTGAGAGGTAGCTTGCTTTCCATTGCATTTCCAAAGGAATTCTCTGGTTGGAACATTATTGAAGATGTATGATAAAAACATCCTAAATATTGATTCTATACATCGTTTGACATGTTTCTACGGACTGTAACGTAACTTTTTGACTGTTCGTCTGCTCGCACGTCATAAATTTGGATTACTGGGCTAAACGCACGAACAAAAAGGAGGTATTTGGACATAAATTATGGACTTTATCGAACAAATCAAACATTTATTGTGGAACTGGGATTCCTGAGAGTGTATTCTGATGAAGATCATCAAAGGTAAGTGAACATCTATTTCTGATTTATGTTGACTCCACAACATGTCTGTTTGGGTTGTTTTGATCGCTGAATGCTGTACTCAGATTATTTCATGATTTGCTTTTTCCGTAAAGTTATTATGTTATGAGTATTTCTGTAAATTGATGTGGCTCTCTGCAAAATCACCGGATGTTTTTGGAACTACTGAACATAACGCGCCAATGTATACAGATTTTTTGATATAAATATGAACTTCATCGAACAAAACATACATGTATTGTGTAACATGAAGTTCTATGAGTGTCATCTGATGAAGATCATCAAAGGTTAGTGATTCATTTATCTCTATTTCTGCTTTTGTGACTCCTCTTTTTTGCTGGAAAAATGGCTGTGTTTTTCTGTGACTAGGCACTCACCTAACATAATCGTTTGATGTGCTATCGTCGTAAAGGCTTTTTTGAAATTGGACACCATGGTGGGATTAACAAGAAGTGTATCTTTAAAATGGTGTAAAATACTTGTATGTTTGAGGAATTTAAATGATGAGGTTTCTGTTGTTTGAATTTGGCGCCCTGCACTTTCACTGGCTGTTGTCATATCGATCCCTTTAGTGGGATCTCAGCCCAAAGAGGTTTTAAGAAATGTTATAGATGGAAGGAAAGTATTGTGGAAACCTAACAAAAAAACATTAGGCAACAACAAATTCAATCCCTTTTACTTCCTGGACACCCCCCCCCCCCCTCCCAAGATGGCAGCGCAGGATATCTGTCTTTATCTTATCCCTTGTAAATAGCTGAACTTTTTCGTCTTAATCGATCTTTCTATCTACGAACTAAATATACTTACCTGCAACCCGCCTCACCCAATGTGGTACGGATCTGCTATTTCTATTCCATATACAGTACCTGGAACTTCCATCAGGAGCTAGCCAGCTAACTAGCTAGTCTTTGTTAGCCACGGCTAGCGGTCCTCTAGCCAGCTAACTAGCTACTAGTCTTTGTTAGCCACGGCTAGCGGTCCTCTAGCCAGCTAACTAGCTACTAGTCTTTGTTAGCCATGGCTAGCGGTCCTCTAGCCAGCTAACTAGTCTTTGTTAGCCACGGCTAGCGGTCCTCTAGCGGTCCTCTAGCCAGCTAACTAGCTACTAGTCTTTGTTAGCCACGGCTACCAGTCATCGCCTTGTTTTCCCCCGGCATCAGCCAGCCTTAGCTCGCACAATCACCTGCCAGTCTGCACAGCGCGGTACCAACCCAGAGCATATCGGAATGCTTCACTCTACAATATCACCGGATTCCTGCTTGCTGAAAACGAGCGGCTACTGTTAGCTAACGCCTCTGTCCTGAAGCAAGCACCATCTGGCCTTGAGCTAGTTCTAGGGTTACAATACCTCCTTTGCCAATTGGCCTGGACCCTTTATTGTCGACACGGAGCCGGAGCCCCGCGAATCGACACGGAGCCCCGCCAATCCATCAAGACTGAACTGCCGACGTGACCGAGGAACCAATATACACAGGCAGATAGGAAAGCATAGGCTTTTTCAAACAGAAATGTGCATTCTGTAGCACAAAGGAGAACAAGAGCACCTCCTACCAGCTGCACACTGCCCTGAGGCTAGGAAAGACTGTCACATCGATAAATCCACGATAATTGAGAATTTCAATTAGCATTTTTCTACGGTGGCCATGCTTTCTACCTGGCTACCCCAACTATCCTGCCCTATCCTGCCCTGCCTTTCTAAGGTCTTCGAAATCCAAGTCAACAAACAGATCACCGACCATTTCGAATCCCACCATACCTTCTCCGCTATGCAATCTGGTTCCAGAGCTGGTCATGGGTGCATCTCAGCCCCGCTCAAGGTTCTAAATGATATCATAACCACCATCGATAAAATACATTACTGTGCAGCCGTATTCATCCACCTGGCCAAGGCTTTTGACTCCGTCAATCACCACATTCTTATCGGGACTCAACAGCCTTGGTTTCTCAAATGACTGCCTCGCCTGGTTCACTAACTACTTCTAAGACAGAGTTCAGTGTGTCACATCGGAGGGACTGTTGTCTGGATCTCTCTATTGGGATACCTCAGGGTTCAATTCTCGGGCCGACTCTTTTCTCTGTATACATCAATGATGTTGCTCTTGCTGCTGGTGATTCTCTGATCCACCTCTACGCAGACAACCCCATTCTGTATACTTCTGGCCCTTCTTTGGACACTGTGTTAAGTAACCTCCAGACGAGCTTCAATACCATAGATATAACAGTGGAGGAGACCAACCATAGATATAACACTGGAGGAGACCAGCCATTTTTAAAAAAAATTTATTTCACCATTATTTAACCAGGTAGGCTAGTTGAGAACAAGTTCTCATTTGCAACTGCGACCTGGCCAAGATAAAGCATAGCAGTGTGAGCATACAACAAAGAGTTACACATGGAGTAAACAATTAACAAGTCAATAACACAGTAGAAAACAAAGGGGGGGTCTATATACAATGTGTGCAAAAGGCATGAGGAGGTAGGCAAATAATTACAATTTTGCAGATTAACACTGGAGTGATAAATGATCAGATGGTCATGTACAGGTAGAGATATTGGTGTGCAGAAGAGCAGAAAAGTAAATAAATAAAAACAGTATGGGGATGAGGTAGGTGAAAAGGGTGGGCTATTTACCAATACTATGTACAGCTGCAGCGATCGGTTAGCTGCTCAGATAGCTGATGTTTGAAGTTGGTGAGGGAGATAAAAGTCTCCAACTTCAGCGATTTTTGCAATTCGTTCCAGTCACAGGCAGCAGAGTACTGGAACGAAAGGCGGCCAAATGAGGTGTTGGCTTTAGGGATGATCAGTGAGATACACCTGCTGGAGCGCGTGCTACGGATGGGTGTTGCCATCGTGACCAGTGAGGCGGAGCTTTACCTAGCATAGACTTGTAGATGACCTGGAGCCAGTGGGTCTGGCGACGAATATGTAGCGAGGGCCAGCCGACTAGAGCATACAAGTCGCAGTGGTGGGTGGTATAAGGTGCTTTAGTGACAAAACGGATGGCACTGTGATAGACTGCATCCAGTTTGCTGAGTAGAGTGTTGGAAGCCATTTTGTAGATGACATCGCCGAAGTCGAGGATCGGTAGGATAGTCAGTTTTACTAGGGTGAGCTCCAACACTGGAGGAGACCAACCATAGATATAACACTGGAGGAGACCAACACTGGAGGAGACCAACCATAGATATAACACTGGAGGAGACCAACACTGGAGGAGACCAACACTGGAGGAGGCCAACACTGGAAGAGACCAACCATAGATATAACACTGGAGGAAACCAACACTGGAGGAGACCAACACTGGAGGAGGCCAACCACAGATATAACACTAGAGGAGACCAACACTGGAGGAGCACAACCATGGTTATAACACTGGAGGAGACCAACCATAGATATAACACTGGAGGAGGCCAACACTGGAGGAGCACAACCATAGATAAAACACTGGAGGAGACCAACCATAGATATAACACTGGAGGAGACCAACAATGGAGGAGACCAACACTGGAGGAGACCAAACATAGATATAACACTGGAGGAGACCAACCATAGATATAACACTGGAGGAGACCAACCATAGACATAACACTGAAGGAGCCCAACACTGGAGGAGAACCAACCATTGATATAACACTGGAGGAGACCAACACTGGAGGAGACCAACCATAGATATAACACTGGAGGAGACCAACCATAGACATAACACTGGAGGAGACCAACACTGGAGGAGACCAACCATTGATATAACACTGGAGGAGACCAACCATAGATATAACACTGGAGGAGCCCAACCATAGAAATAACACTGGAGGAGACCAACCATAGACATATCACTGGAGGAGGCAACCAAAGATATAACACTGGAGGAGACCAGCCATAGATATAACACTGGAGGAGACCAACACTGGAAGAGACCAACAATAGATATAACACTGGAGGAGACCAACACTGGAGGAGACCAACACTGGAAGAGACCAACCATAGATATAACACTGGAGGACACCAACACTGGAGGAGACCAACCATAGATATAACACTGGAGGAGCCCAACCATTGATATAACACTGGAGGAGACCAACCATAGATATAACACTGGAGGAGACCAACCATTGATATAACACTGGAGGAGACCAACCATTGATATAACACTGGAGGAGACCAACACTGGAGGAGCCCAACCATAGATAC
>NW_022265830.1:140000-192500 GCF_002021735.2 Oncorhynchus kisutch | reverse complement strand
AGACTACTACAGCTAACAGTACTAGACTACTACAGCTAACAGTACTAGACTACTACAGCTAACAGTACTAGACTACTACAGCTAACAGTACTAGACTACTACAGCTAACAGTACTAGACTACTACTGCTAACAGTACTAGACTACTACAGCTAACAGTACTAGACTACTATAGCTAACAGTACTAGACTACTACAGCTAACAGTACTAGACTACTACAGCTAACAGTACTAGGTTACTACAGCTAACAGTAGTAGGTTACTACAGCTAACAGTACTAGACTACTACAGCTAACAGTACTAGACTACTACAGCTAACAGTACTAGACTACTACAGCTAACAGTACTAGACTACTACAGCTAACAGTACTAGGTTACTAGACTACTACAGCTAACAGTACTAGACTACTACAGCTAACAGTACTAGGTTACTAGACTACTACAGCTAACAGTACCAGACTACTACAGCTAACAGTACTAGGTTACTACAGCTAACAGTACTAGACTACTACAGCTAACAGTACTAGACTACTACAGCTAACACTACTAGACTACTACAGCTAACAGTACTAGGTTACTACAGCTAACAGTACTAGACTACTACAGCTAACACTACTAGACTACTACAGCTAACAGTACTAGACTACTACAGCTAACAATACTAGACTACTACAGCTAACAGTACTAGACTACTACAGCTAACAGTACTAGACTACTACAGCTAACAGTACTAGACTACTACAGCTAACAGTACTAGACTACTACAGCTAACAGTACTAGACTACTACAGCTAACAGTCTAGACTACTACAGCTAACAGTACTAGGTTACTACAGCTAACAGCCCCTCAGAATGGATTAAACATGGGGAGACTCTATAAGGGCTGCTGGGAGCCCCTCAGCATACACAGCTAACAGGTTCTAGAGGCAGCTCCCCTTATCAACAGCTAACAGGTTCTAGAGGTAGCTCCCCTGATCAACAGCTAACAGGTTCTAGAGGTAGCTCTCCTGATCAACAGCTAACAGGTTCCAGAGGTAGCTCTCCTGATCAACAGCTAACAGGTTCCAGAGGTAGCTCACCTGATCAACAGCTAACAGGTTCTAGAGGTAGCTCCCCTGATCAACAGCGAACAGGTTCTAGAGGCAGCTCCCCTGATCAACAGCTAACAGGTTCTAGACGCAGCTCCCCTGATCAACAGCTAACAGGTTCTAGAGGTAGTTCCCTGATCAACAGCTAACAGGTTCTAGAGGAGGCTCCCCTGATCAACAGCTAACAGGTTCTGTAAAGGCGTTCCAGTCAGCCATAATGGAGCTGCTTGTTAGTTTAATTTACAGGGCCTAAGTAACCCACAGAGATGGTAAACAGTGTTTAATGACTGTGTACGTTAGAACCTACAGTGACAAAGGAAACCCTTTGTCACCCTCAACACTAACACATCATGTGGTGAATTAACCCTGGGAGAATATATTTACGAGGTTTTTTTTTGAAAACGTGGCCACAAGAAAACTGGGAGATTTTAAGGAAATATGTTTTAGTAAAATGTTCCATTTAAATTGTTAAAAGTAGTCATTGTGCATAGAGTCGTTTGGTTTGTTAAACTTTGAAATCAGTGGTTTTTCTTAGGCAGACATTTTAAGTAAAAAAATTGCAATTCTGTTACCGTGGAAATGACCTTACGTTCAGTACAATGACCCTGCTACTTAGCATCACAATGTTACCTGGCCCACCTCTGACCCTGCTACTTAGTAACACAATGTTACCTGGCCCACCTCTGACACCAATGACCCTGCTACTTAGTAACACAATGTTACCTGGCCCACCTCTGACACCAATGACCCTGCTACTTAGTATCACAATGTTACCTGGCCCACCTCTGACCCTCTACTTAGTAACACAATGTTACCTGGCCCACCTCTGACACCAATGACCCTGCTACTTAGTATCACAATGTTACCTGGCCCACCTCTGACCCTCTACTTAGTAACACAATGTTGCCTGGCCCACCTCTGACACCAATGACCCTGCTACTTAGTATCACAATGTTACCTGGCCCACCTCTGACCCTCTACTTAGTAACACAATGTTACCTGGCCCACCTCTGACACCAATGACCCTGCTACTTAGTAACACAATGATACCTGGCCCAACTCTGACCCTCTACTTAGTAACACAATGTTACCTGGCCCACCTCTGACCCTCTACTTAGTAACACAATGATACCTGGCCCACCTCTGACACCAATGACCCTGCTACTTAGTAACACAATGTTACCTGGCCCACCTCTGACACCAATGACCCTGCTACTTAGTAACACAATGTTACCTGGCCCACCTCTGACACCAATGACCCTGCTACTTAGTAACACAATGTTACCTGGCCCACCTCTGACACCAATGACCCTGCTACTTAGTAACACAATGTTACCTGGCCCACCTCTGACACCAATGACCCTGCTACTTAGTATCACAATGTTACCTGGACCACCTCTGACCCTTTACTTAGTAACACAATGTTACCTGGCCCACCTCTGACCCTCTACTTAGTAACACAATGTTACCTGGCCCACCTCTGACACCAATGACCCTGCTACTTAGTATCACAATGTTACCTGGCCCACCTCTGACCCTCTACTTAGTAACACAATGTTGCCTGGCCCACCTCTGACACCAATGACCCTGCTACTTAGTATCACAATGTTACCTGGCCCACCTCTGACCCTCTACTTAGTAACACAATGTTACCTGGCCCACCTCTGACACCAATGACCCTGCTACTTAGTAACACAATGATACCTGGCCCACCTCTGACCCTCTACTTAGTAACACAATGTTACCTGGCCCACCTCTGACCCTCTACTTAGTAACACAATGATACCTGGCCCACCTCTGACCCTCTACTTAGTAACACAATGTTACCTGGCCCACCTCTGACCCTCTACTTAGTATCACAATGTTACCTGGCCCACCTCTGACACCAATGACCCTGCTACTTAGTAACACAATGTTACCTGGCCCACCTCTGACACCAATGACCCTGCTACTTAGTATCACAATGTTACCTGGCCCACCTCTGAACCTCTACTTAGTAACACAATGTTACCTGGCCCACCTCTGACACCAATGACCCTGCTACTTAGTATCACAATGTTACCTGGCCCACCTCTGACACCAATGACCCTGCTACTTAGTATCACAATGTTACCTGGCCCACCTCTGACCCTCTACTTAGTAACACAATGTTACCTGGCCCACCTCTGACACCAATGACCCTGCTACTTAGTAACACAATGATACCTGGCCCACCTCTGACCCTCAACTTAGTAACACAATGTTACCTGGCCCACCTCTGACCCTCTACTTAATAACACAATGTTACCTGGCCCACCTCTGACCCTCTACTTAGTAACACAATGGTACCTGGCCCACCTCTGACACCAATGCCCCTGCTACTTAGTAACACAATGATACCTGGCCCACCTCTGACCCTCTACTTAGTAACACAATGTTACCTGGCCCACCTCTGACCCTCTACTTAGTAACACAATGTTACCTGGCCCACCTCTGACCCTCTACTTAGTAACACAATGTTACCTGGCCCACCTCTGACACCAATGACCCTCTACTTAGTAACACAATGTTACCTGGCCCACCTCTGACACCAATGACCCTGCTACTTAGTAACACAATGTTACCTGGCGCCCCTCTGACAGCAGGAAGGAAGTATCATGTCCCTGGAGGTGGAGTTCTGTGGCCAGGGTCTTGAAGATGTAGAGATGGGACTCAAACATGATGGGAGGGACTACGATGATCCTGGAGGACCAGCATGCACTGGGGTACAGGGAGAGGTGGAGGAGGAGGGAGAGGAGCGACGGGGGAGGGTGCATGTCTGGGAGGAACAGCGGGGAGGACAGGAAGAGAGAAAAAAATGAGGTAGTTGTCATAACAACAAGAGGAGGACAGAACACGTATTTATCAGGCTGTATCAGGATCAATAACATCAGGACAGAACATGTATTTATCAGGATCAATAACATCAGGACAGAACACATATTTATCAGGATCAATAACATCAGGAGAGAACACAAATGTATCAGGCTGTATCAGGATCAATAACATCAGGACAGAACACATATTTATCAGGCTGAATCAGGATCAATAACATCAGGACAGAACACATATTTATCAGGCTGAATCAGGATCAATAACAGGATCAATGACATCAGGACAGAACACATATTTATCAGGATCAATAACATCAGGACAGAACACATATTTATCAGGATCAATAACATCAGGACAGAACACATATTTATCAGGATCAATAACATCAGGACAGAATACATATTTCTCAGGCTGTATCAGGATCAATAACATCAGGACAGAACACATATTTCTCAGGCTGTATCAGGATCAATATCATCAGGACAGAACACATATTTATCAGGATCAATAACATCAGGACAGAACACATATTTATCAGGATCAATAACATCAGGACAGAACACATATTTATCAGGATCAAAAACATCAGGACAGAACACATATTTATCAGGATCAATAACATCAGGACAGAACACATATTTATCGGGATCAATATCATCAGGACAGAACACATATTTATCAGGATCAATAACATCAGGACAGAACACATATTTATCAGGATCAATATCATCAGGACAGAACACATATTTATCAGGATCAATAACATCAGGACAGAACACATATTTATCAGGATCAATATCATCAGGACAGAACACATATTTATCAGGATCAATAACATCAGGACAGAACACATATTTATCGGGATCAATATCATCAGGACAGAACACATATTTATCAGGATCAATAACATCAGGACAGAACACATATTTCTCAGGCTGTATCAGGATCAATATCAGGACAGAACACATATTTATCAGGATCAATAACATCAGGACAGAACACATATTTATCAGGATCAATAACATAAGGAGAGAACACGTATTTATCAGGATCAATAACATCAGGAGAGAACACATATTTATCAGGATCAATAACATCAGGAGAGAACACAAATTTATCAGGCTGTATCAGGATCAATAACATCAGGACAGAACACAAATTTATCAGGCTGTATCAGGATCAATAACATCAGGACAGAACACATATTTATCAGGATCAATAACATCCGGAGAGAACACAAATTTATCAGGCTGTATCAGGATCAATAACATCAGGACAGAACACATATTTATCAGATTGAATCAGGATCAATAACAGGATCAATGACATCAGGACAGAACACATATTTATCAGATTGAATCAGGATCAATAACAGGATCAATGACATCAGGACAGAACACATATTTATCAGGATCAATATCAGGATCTCTCTCTCTTTCTCTCTCTATACTGTTGAATCTAACACTCAGTTTACAGTGTGTGTGTGTGTGCGTGTGTGTGACTAAACGGTCTAAATATACAATAGGTAACTGATTAGTGGTTAGGAGGCGTTATGAGGGTGTGTTGTCAGACTCATGATTAGTGAGTTCCAAATGTTTCCCTGTTCCCTTCATAGTGCACTACTTTAGACCAGAGTCATATGAAACCCTACTCCCTTCATAGTGCACTACTTTAGACCAGAGTCCTATGGAACCCTACTCCCTTCATAGTGCACTACTTTAGACCAGAGTCTTATGGAACCCTGTTCCCTTCATAGTGCACTACTTTAGACCAGAGTCCTATGGAACCCTGTTCCCTTCATAGTGCACTAATTTAGACCATAGTCCTATTCTACCCTGTTCCCTTCATAGTGCACTACTTTAGACCAGAGCCCTGTTCCCTTCATAGTGCACTACTTTAGACCAGAGTGCTATGAAACCCTGTTCCCTTCATAGTGCACTACTTTAGACCAGAGTCCTATGAAACCCTGTTCCCTTCATAGTGCACTACTTTAGACCAGAGTCCTATGGAACCCTGTTCCCTTCATAGTGCACTACTTTAGACCAGAGTCCTATGGAACCCTGTTCCCTTCATAGTGCACTACTTTAGACCAGAGTCTTATGGAACCCTGTTCCCTTCATAGTGCACTACTTTAGACCAGAGTCCTATGGAACCCTGTTCCCTTCATAGTGCACTAATTTAGACCATAGTCCTATTCTACCCTGTTCCCTTCATAGTGCACTACTTTAGACCAGAGCCCTGTTCCCTTCATAGTGCACTACTTTAGACCAGAGTGCTATGAAACCCTGTTCCCTTCATAGTGCACTACTTTAGACCAGAATCCTATGAAACCCTGTTCCCTTCATAGTGCACTACTTTAGACCAGAGTCCTATGGAACCCTGTTCCCTTCATAGTGCACTACTTTAGACCAGAGTCCTATGGAACCCTGTTCCCTTCATAGTGCACTAATTTAGACCAGAGTCCTATGAAACCCTGTTCCCTTCATAGTGCACTACTTTAGACCAGAGTCCTATGGAACCCTGTTCCCTTCATAGTGCACTACTTTAGACCAGAGTCCTATGGAACCCTGTTCCCTTCATAGTGCACTACTTTAGACCAGAGTCCTATGAAACCCTACTCCCTTCATAGTGCACTACTTTAGACCAGGGCCTTATGGGAATAATATGCCATTTGGGATTCAGATGTGTATCTGACAGGCTTTCTAACAGCGGGTCACCTGTGGCGCTGTTATGTAATTTGATCTGTGTGTGAGTGGTAGAGGTTTTGTTAGGTAGCGATAGACATGACCTGGTAAGATTATGTGGTGAGCTACAAACTTACCTCTCTCTCCCTCTCTCTCTCCCTCTCTCTCTGTCCCTCCCTAACTCTCTCTCTCTCCCCAACTCTCCCTCTCTCTCTCTCCCTCTCTCTCTCTCCCTCCTTCCCTAACTCTCTCTCTCCCTAACTCTCCCTCTCTCTCTCTCCCTCTCTCTCTCTCCCTCCTTCCCTAACTCTCTCTCTCCCTAACTCTCCCTCTCTCTCTCTCTCCCTCCCTCTCCCTCCCTCCCTCCCATTGGCAGCACCTGATCCCAGATAAAGTAGGAATTGTTGTTGTTTCAGGTTATGATTACTGCTTGGATAACCTTATCTACTATTCTGTTTTGATGAATGTTTTATTCTTTATGCGGTGCAGAACACCGGAAGAATCAGCACTGAATTATCTCCCTGAATCAGTGGAAGAATCACCCTGAATCAGTGGAAGAATCAGCAATGAATTATCACCCTGAATCAGTGGAAGAATCAGCACTGAATTATCACCCTGAATCAGTGGAAGAATCAGCACTGAATTACCCTGAATCAGTGGAAGAATCACCCTGAATCAGTGGAAGAATCAGCACTGAATTATCACCCTGAATCAGTGGAAGAATCAGCACTGAATTACCCTGAATTATCACCCTGAATCAGTGGAAGAATCACCCGGAATTATCACCCTGAATCAGTGGAAGAATCACCCTGAATCAGTGGAAGAATCACCCTGAATTATCACCCTGAATCAGTGGAAGAATCATCCTGAATCAGTGGAAGAATCAGCACTGAATTATCACCCTGAATCAGTGGAAGAATCAGCAATGAATTATCACTCTGAATCAGGGGAAGAATCAGCACTGAATTAGCACCCTGAATCAGTGGAAGAATCAGCAATGAATTATCACCCTGAATCAGTGGAAGAATCAGCAATGAATTATCACCCTGAATCAGTGGAAGAATCAGCACTGAATTATCACCCTGAATCAGTGGAAGAATCAGCACTGAATTACCCTGAATCAGTGGAAGAATCACCCGGAATTATCACCCTGAATCAGTGGAAGAATCACCCTGAATCAGTGGAAGAATCACCCTGAATTATCACCCTGAATCAGTGGAAGAATCATCCTGAATCAGTGGAAGAATCAGCACTGAATTATCACCCTGAATCAGTGGAAGAATCAGCAATGAATTATCACTCTGAATCAGGGGAAGAATCAGCACTGAATTATCACCCTGAATCAGTGGAAGAATCAGCAATGAATTATCACCCTGAATCAGGGGAAGAATCAGCACTGAATTATCACCCTGAATCAGTGGAAGAATCAGCACTGAATTATCACCCTGAATCAGGGGAAGAATCAGCACTGAATTATCACCCTGAATCAGTGGAAGAATCACCCTGAATCAATGGAAGACTCAGCACTGAATTATCACCCTGAATCAGTGGAAGAATCAGCACTGAATTATCACCCTGAATCAGTGGAAGAATCAGCACTGAATTATCACCGTGAATCAGCGTTTGATAGTAGGTCAATTATTCCTGTAAGGGATTTGAATGTCGATTTGACACAAAAATTATTATTTATTATGATTTAATAAGGATCACACTCATATATGGACAGAGAGTATGATACAACCTATTGGTTATGGTGGTGTAACAGTCTCTATCTACAGACCCAGTGGTGTAACAGTCTCTATCTACAAACCCAGTGGTGTAACAGTCTCTATCTACAGACCCAGTGGTATAACAGTCTATATCTACAAACCCAGTGGTGTAACAGTCTCTATCTACAGACCCAGTGGTGTAACAGTCTCTATCTACAAACCCAGTGGTGTAACAGTCTCTATCCACAGACCCAGTGGTGTAACAGTCTCTATCCACAGACCCAGTGGTGTAACAGTCTCTATCCACAGACCCAGTGGTGTAACAGTCTCTATCCACAGACCCAGTGGTGTAACAGTCTCTATCTACAGACCCAGTGGTGTAACAGTCTCTATCCACATACCCAGTGGTGTAACAGTCTCTATCCACAGACCCAGTGGTGTAACAGTCTCTATCTACAGACCCAGTAGTGTAACAGTCTCTATCATATCTACAGACCCAGTGGTGTAAGTCTCTATCTACAGACCCAGTGGTGTAACAGTCTCTATCTACAGACCCAGTGGTGTAACAGTCTCTATCATATCTACAGACCCAGTGGTGTAAGTCTCTATCTACAGACCCAGTGGTGTAACAGTCTCTATCTACAGACCCAGTGGTGTAACAGTCTCTATCTACAGACCCAGTGGTGTAACAGTCTCTATCCACATACCCAGTGGTGTAACAGTCTCTATCCACAGACCCAGTGGTGCAACAGTCTCTATCCACAGACCCAGTGGTGTAACAGTCTCTATCAACAGACCCAGTGGAGTAACAGTCTCTATCTACAGACCCAGTGGTGTAACAGTCTCTATCCACATACCCAGTGGTGTAACAGTCTCTATCCACAGACCCAGTGGTGTAACAGTCTCTATCCACAGACCCAGTGGTGTAACAGTCTCTATCTACAGACCCAGTGGTGTAACAGTCTCTATCCACAGACCCAGTGGTGTAACAGTCTCTATCAACAGACCCAGTGGTGTAACAGTCTCTATCCACAGACCCAGTGGTGTAACAGTCTCTATCTACAGACCCAGTGGTGTAACAGTCTCTATCCACAGACCCAGTGGTGTGACAGTCTCTATCCACAGACCCAGTGGTGTAACAGTCTCTATCCACAGACCCAGTGGTGTAACAGTCTCTATCAACAGACCCAGTGGAGTAACAGTCTCTATCTACAGACCCAGTGGTGTAACAGTCTCTATCCACATACCCAGTGGTGTAACAGTCTCTATCCACAGACCCAGTGGTGTAACAGTCTCTATCCACAGACCCAGTGGTGTAACAGTCTCTATCTACAGACCCAGTGGTGTAACAGTCTCTATCCACAGACCCAGTGGTGTAACAGTCTCTATCAACAGACCCAGTGGTGTAACAGTCTCTATCCACAGACCCAGTGGTGTAACAGTCTCTATCTACAGACCCAGTGGTGTAACAGTCTCTATCCACAGACCCAGTGGTGTAACAGTCTCTATCCACAGACCCAGTGGTGTAACAGTCTCTATCTACAGACCCAGTGGTGTAACAGTCTCTATCCACAGACCCAGTGGTGTAACAGTCTCTATCCACAGACCCAGTGGTGTAACAGTCTCTATCCACAGACCCAGTGGTGTAACAGTCTCTATCTACAGACCCAGTGGTGTATCAGTCTCTATCTACAGACCCAGTGGTGTAACAGTCTCTATCCACAGACCCAGTGGTGTAACAGTCTCTATCCACAGACCCAGTGGTGTAACAGTCTCTATCCACAGACCCAGTGGTGTAACAGTCTCTATCCACAGACCCAGTGGTGTAACAGTCTCTATCTACAGACCCAGTGGTGTAACAGTCTCTATCTACAGACCCAGTGGTATAACAGTCTCTATCTACAGACCCAGTGGTGTAACAGTCTCTATCCACAGACCCAGTGGTATAACAGTCTCTATCCACAGACCCAGTGGTGTAACAGTAAAACTGTGATCGATACATGTGGATGTTGTTCCTGTAGTGTTTGTAACCACCCTGGTAGGTTGATTAATATCCTGAACCAGATTACACTGTTACAGATGTTTACTTTATATCTGGGAACAATGACGGCCTACCAGAAGGCCTCATGTGCGGGCAGGGGCTGGGAACAATGACGGCCTACCAGAAGGCCTCATGTGAGGGCAGGGGCTGGGAACAATGACGGCCTACCAGAAGGCCTCATGTGCGGGCAGGGGCTGGGAACAATGACGGCCTACCAGAAGGCCTCATGTGAGGGCAGGGGCTGGGAACCATGACGGCCTACCAGAAGGCCTCATGTGCGGGCAGGGGCTGGGAACAATGACGGCCTACCAGAAGGCCTCATGTGCGGGCAGGGGCTGGGAACAATGACGGCCTACCAGAAGGCCTCATGTGCGGGCAGGGGCTGGGAACAATGACGGCCTACCAGAAGGCCGCATGTGCGGGCAGGGGCTGGGAACAATGACGGCCTACCAGAAGGCCTCATGTGCGGGCAGGGGCTGGGAACAATGACGGCCTACCAGAAGGCCTCATGTGCGGGCAGGGGCTGGGAACAATGACGGCCTACCAGAAGGCCTCATGTGCGGGCAGGGGCTGGGAACCATGACGGCCTACCAGAAGGCCTCATGTGCGGGCAGGGGCTGGGAACAATGACGGCCTACCAGAAGGCCTCATGTGCGGGCAGGGGCTGGGAACAATGACGGCCTACCAGAAGGCCTCATGTGCGGGCAGGGGCTGGGAACAATGACGGCCTACCAGAAGGCCTCATGTGCGGGCAGGGGCTGGGAACAATGACGGCCTACCAGAAGGCCTCATGTGCGGGCAGGGGCTGGGAACAATGACGGCCTACCAGAAGGCCTCATGTGCGGGCAGGGGCTGGGAACAATGACGGCCTACCAGAAGGCCTCATGTGCGGGCAGGGGCTGGGAACAATGACGGCCTACCAGAAGGCCTCATGTGCGGGCAGGGGCTGGGAACAATGACGGCCTACCAGAAGGCCTCATGTGCGGGCAGGGGCTGGGAACAATGACGGCCTACCAGAAGGCCTCATGTGCGGGCAGGGGCTGGGAACAATGACGGCCTACCAGAAGGCCTCATGTGCGGGCAGGGGCTGGGAACAATGACGGCCTACCAGAAGGCCTCATGTGCGGGCAGGGGCTGGGAACAATGACGGCCTAACAGAAGGCCTCATGTGAGGGCAGGGGCTGGGAACAATGACGGCCTACCAGAAGGCCTCATGTGCGGGCAGGGGCTGGGAACAATGACGGCCTACCAGAAGGCCTCATGTGCGGGCAGGGGCTGGGAACAATGACGGCCTACCAGAAGGCCTCATGTGCGGGCAGGGGCTGGGAACAATGACGGCCTACCAGAAGGCCTCATGTGCGGGCAGGGGCTGGGAACAATGACGGCCTACCAGAAGGCCTCATGTGCGGGCAGGGGCTGGGAACAATGACGGCCTACCAGAAGGCCTCATGTGCGGGCAGGGGCTGGGAACAATGACGGCCTACCAGAAGGCCTCATGTGCGGGCAGGGGCTGGGAACAATGACGGCCTACCAGAAGGCCTCATGTGCGGGCAGGGGCTGGGAACAATGACGGCCTACCAGAAGGCCTCATGTGCGGGCAGGGGCTGGGAACAATGACGGCCTACCAGAAGGCCTCATGTGCGGGCAGGGGCTGGGAACAATGACGGCCTACCAGAAGGCCTCATGTGCGGGCAGGGGCTGGGAACAATGACGGCCTACCAGAAGGCCTCATGTGCGGGCAGGGGCTGGGAACAATGACGGCCTACCAGAAGGCCTCATGTGCGGGCAGGGGCTGGGAACAATGACGGCCTAACAGAAGGCCTCATGTGAGGGCAGGGGCTGGGAACAATGACGGCCTACCAGAAGGCCTCATGTGCGGGCAGGGGCTGGGAACAATGACGGCCTACCAGAAGGCCTCATGTGCGGGCAGGGGCTGGGAACAATGACGGCCTACCAGAAGGCCTCATGTGCGGGCAGGGGCTGGGAACAATGACGGCCTACCAGAAGGCCTCATGTGCGGGCAGGGGCTGGGAACAATGACGGCCTACCAGAAGGCCTCATGTGCGGGCAGGGGCTGGGAACAATGACGGCCTACCAGAAGGCCTCATGTGCGGGCAGGGGCTGGGAACAATGACGTTCTACCAGAAGGCCTCATGTGCGGGCAGGGGCTGGGAACAATGACGGCCTACCAGAAGGCCTCATGTGAGGGCAGGGGCTGGGAACAATGACGGCCTACCAGAAGGCCTCATGTGCGGGCAGGGGCTGGGAACAATGACGGCCTACCAGAAGGCCTCATGTGCGGGCAGGGGCTGGGAACAATGACGGCCTACCAGAAGGCCTCATGTGCGGGCAGGGGCTGGGAACAATGACGGCCTACCAGAAGGCCTCATGTGCGGGCAGGGGCTGGGAACAATGACGGCCTACCAGAAGGCCTCATGTGCGGGCAGGGGCTGGGAACCATGACGGCCTACCAGAAGGCCTCATGTGCGGGCAGGGGCTGGGAACAATGACGGCCTACCAGAAGGCCTCATGTGCGGGCAGGGGCTGGGAACAATGACGGCCTACCAGAAGGCCTCATGTGCGGGCAGGGGCTGGGAACAATGACGGCCTACCAGAAGGCCTCATGTGCGGGCAGGGGCTGGGAACAATGACGGCCTACCAGAAGGCCTCATGTGCGGGCAGGGGCTGGGAACAATGACGGCCTACCAGGTGGCCTCATGTGCGGGCAGGGGCTGGGAACAATGACGGCCTACCAGAAGGCCTCATGTGCGGGCAGGGGCTGGGAACAATGACGGCCTACCAGAAGGCCTCATGTGCGGGCAGGGGCTGGGAACAATGACGGCCTACCAGAAGGCCTCATGTGCGGGCAGGGGCTGGGAACAATGACGGCCTACCAGAAGGCCTCATGTGCGGGCAGGGGCTGGGAACAATGACGGCCTACCAGAAGGCCTCATGTGCGGGCAGGGGCTGGGAACAATGACGGCCTACCAGGTGGCCTCATGTGCGGGCAGGGGCTGGGAACAATGACGGCCTACCAGAAGGCCTCATGTGCGGGCAGGGGCTGGGAACAATGACGGCCTACCAGAAGGCCTCATGTGCGGGCAGGGGCTGGGAACAATGACGGCCTACCAGAAGGCCTCATGTGCGGGCAGGGGCTGGGAACAATGACGGCCTACCAGAAGGCCTCATGTGCGGGCAGGGGCTGGGAACAATGACGGCCTACCAGAAGGCCTCATGTGCGGGCAGGGGCTGGGAACAATGACGGCCTACCAGAAGGCCTCATGTGCGGGCAGGGGCTGGGAACAATGACGGCCTACCAGAAGGCCTCATGTGCGGGCAGGGGCTGGGAACAATGACGGCCTACCAGAAGGCCTCATGTGCGGGCAGGGGCTGGGAACAATGACGGCCTACCAGAAGGCCTCATGTGCGGGCAGGGGCTGGGAACAATGACGGCCTAACAGAAGGCCTCATGTGAGGGCAGGGGCTGGGAACAATGACGGCCTACCAGAAGGCCTCATGTGCGGGCAGGGGCTGGGAACAATGACGGCCTACCAGAAGGCCTCATGTGCGGGCAGGGGCTGGGAACAATGACGGCCTACCAGAAGGCCTCATGTGCGGGCAGGGGCTGGGAACAATGACGGCCTACCAGAAGGCCTCATGTGCGGGCAGGGGCTGGGAACAATGACGGCCTACCAGAAGGCCTCATGTGCGGGCAGGGGCTGGGAACAATGACGGCCTACCAGAAGGCCTCATGTGCGGGCAGGGGCTGGGAACAATGACGGCCTACCAGAAGGCCTCATGTGCGGGCAGGGGCTGGGAACAATGACGGCCTACCAGAAGGCCTCATGTGCGGGCAGGGGCTGGGAACAATGACGGCCTACCAGAAGGCCTCATGTGCGGGCAGGGGCTGGGAACAATGACGGCCTACCAGAAGGCCTCATGTGCGGGCAGGGGCTGGGAACAATGACGGCCTACCAGAAGGCCTCATGTGCGGGCAGGGGCTGGGAACAATGACGGCCTACCAGAAGGCCTCATGTGCGGGCAGGGGCTGGGAACAATGACGGCCTACCAGAAGGCCTCATGTGCGGGCAGGGGCTGGGAACAATGACGGCCTAACAGAAGGCCTCATGTGAGGGCAGGGGCTGGGAACAATGACGGCCTACCAGAAGGCCTCATGTGCGGGCAGGGGCTGGGAACAATGACGGCCTACCAGAAGGCCTCATGTGCGGGCAGGGGCTGGGAACAATGACGGCCTACCAGAAGGCCTCATGTGCGGGCAGGGGCTGGGAACAATGACGGCCTACCAGAAGCCCTCATGTGCGGGCAGGGGCTGGGAACAATGACGGCCTACCAGAAGGCCTCATGTGCGGGCAGGGGCTGGGAACAATGACGGCCTACCAGAAGGCCTCATGTGCGGGCAGGGGCTGGGAACAATGACGGCCTACCAGAAGGCCTCATGTGCGGGCAGGGGCTGGGAACAATGACGGCCTACCAGAAGGCCTCATGTGCGGGCAGGGGCTGGGAACCATGACGGCCTACCAGAAGGCCTCATGTGCGGGCAGGGGCTGGGAACAATGACGGCCTACCAGAAGGCCTCATGTGCGGGCAGGGGCTGGGAACAATGACGGCCTACCAGAAGGCCTCATGTGCGGGCAGGGGCTGGGAACAATGACGGCCTACCAGAAGGCCTCATGTGCGGGCAGGGGCTGGGAACAATGACGGCCTACCAGAAGGCCTCATGTGCGGGCAGGGGCTGGGAACAATGACTGCCTACCAGGTGGCCTCATGTGCGGGCAGGGGCTGGGAACAATGACGGCCTACCAGAAGGCCTCATGTGCGGGCAGGGGCTGGGAACAATGACGGCCTACCAGAAGGCCTCATGTGCGGGCAGGGGCTGGGAACAATGACGGCCTACCAGAAGGCCTCATGTGCGGGCAGGGGCTGGGAACAATGACGGCCTACCAGAAGGCCTCATGTGCGGGCAGGGGCTGGGAACCATGACGGCCTACCAGAAGGCCTCATGTGCGGGCAGGGGCTGGGAACAATGACGGCCTACCAGAAGGCCTCATGTGAGGGCAGGGGCTGGGAACAATGACGGCCTACCAGAAGGCCTCATGTGCGGGCAGGGGCTGGGAACAATGACGGCCTACCAGAAGGCCTCATGTGCGGGCAGGGGCTGGGAACCATGACGGCCTACCAGAAGGCCTCATGTGCGGGCAGGGGCTGGGAACCATGACGGCCTACCAGAAGGCCTCATGTGCGGGCAGGGGCTGGGAACCATGACGGCCTACCAGAAGGCCTCATGTGCGGGCAGGGGCTGGGAACAATGACGGCCTACCAGAAGGCCTCATGTGCGGGCAGGGGCTGGGAACAATGACGGCCTACCAGAAGGCCTCATGTGCGGGCAGGGGCTGGGAACAATGACGGCCTACCAGAAGGCCTCATGTGCGGGCAGGGGCTGGGAACAATGACGGCCTACCAGAAGGCCTCATGTGCGGGCAGGGGCTGGGAACAATGACGGCCTACCAGAAGGCCTCATGTGCGGGCAGGGGCTGGGAACAATGACGGCCTACCAGAAGGCCTCATGTGCGGGCAGGGGCTGGGATTAAAAAATAAATATATTTCCATATATAAATATAGGTCAAAACACAAATCACGACAAGAGAGACAACACAACTCTACATGAAGAGAGACCTAAGACAACAACATAGCATGGCAGCACCACAACATGACAACACAGCATGGCAGCACCACAACATGACAACACAGCATGGTAGCAACACAACATGGTAGCAACACATGACAACAACATGGTAGCAACACATGACAACAACATGGCAGCACCACAACATGACAACACAGCATGGTAGCAACACAACATGGTAGCAACACATGACAACAACATGGTAGCAACACATGACAACAACATGGTAGCAACACAACATGACAACACAGCACGGCACCAACACAACATGACAACACAGCATGGTAGCAACACAACATGACAACAACATGGTAGCAACACAACATTGCAGCAACACATGACAACACAGCATGGTAGCAACACAACATGGTAGCAACACATGACAACAACATGGTAGCAACACATGACAACAACATGGTAGCAACACATGACAACACAGCATGGTAGCAACACAACATGGTAGCAACACATGACAACAACATGGTAGCAACACAACATGACAACACAGCACGGCACCAACACAACATGACAACACAGCATGGTAGCAACACAACATGACAACAACATGGTAGCAACACAACATGGTAGCAACACATGACAACACAGCATGGTAGCAACACAACATGACAACACAACACGCACCAACACAACATGACAACACAACATGGCAGCAACACATGACAACACAGCATGGTAGCAACACAACATGGTAGCAACACATGACAACAACATGGTAGCAACACATGACAACAACATGGTAGCAACACATGACAACACAGCATTGTAGCAACACAACATGGTAGCAACACATGACAACAACATGGTAGGAACACAACATGACAACACAGCACGGCACCAACACAACATGACAACACAGCATGGTAGCAACACAACATGACAACAACATGGTAGCAACACAACATGGTAGCAACACATGACAACAACATGGTAGCAACACATGACAACAACATGGTAGCAACACATGACAACACAGCATGGTAGCAACACAACATGGTAGCAACACATGACAACAACATGGTAGCAACACATGACAACAACATGGTAGCAACACAACATGACAACACAGCACGGCACCAACACAACATGACAACAACATGGTAGCAACACAACATGGCAGCAACACATGACAACACAGCATGGTAGCAACACAACATGGTAGCAACACATGACAACAACATGGTAGCAACACATGACAACAACATGGTAGCAAAACATGACAACACAGCATGGTAGCAACACAACATGGTAGCAACACATGACAACAACATGGTAGCAACACAACATGACAACACAGCACGGCACCAACACAACATGACAACACAGCATGGTAGCAACACAACATGACAACAACATGGTAGCAACACAACATGGTAGCAACACATGACAACACAGCATGGTAGCAACACAACATGACAACACAGCACGCACCAACACAACATGACAACACAGCATGGTAGCAACACAACATGACAACAACATGGTAGCTACACAACATGGCAGCAGAACATGACAACACAGCATGGTAGCAACACAACATGGTAGCAACACATGACAACAACATGGTAGCAACACATGACAACAACATGGTAGCAACACATGACAACACAGCATGGTAGCAACACAACATGGTAGCAACACATGACAACAACATGGTAGCAACACATGACAACAACATGGTAGCAACACAACATGACAACACAGCACGGCACCAACACAACATGACAACACAGCACGGTAGCAACACAACATGACAACACATCATGGCAGCAACACAACTTGACAACACAGCATGGCAGCAACACAACATGACAACACATCATGGCAGCAACACAACTTGACAACACAGCATGGCAGCAACACAACTTGACAACACAGCATGCATATTTTTTTTATTTCACCTTTATTTAACAAGGCAAGTCAGTTAAGAACAAATTCTTATTTACAATGACGACCTACCAAAAGGCAAAAGGCCTCCTGCGGGGATGGGGGCTCTCCATGATTGAGTCTTTGAATGAGGAGATTGAGATAAAACTGTCCGGTTTGAGTGTTTTTTGCAGCTCGTTCCAGTCGCTAGCTGCAGTGAACTGAAAAGAGGAGCGACCCAGGGATGTGTGTGCTTTGGGGACCTTTAACAGAATGACTGGCAGAACGGGTGTTGTGTGGAGGATGAGGGCTGCAGTAGGTATCTCAGATAGGGGGGGGAGTGAGGCCTCAGAGGGTTGTGGAGGATGAGGGCTGCAGTAGATATCTCAGATAGGGGTGTGTGAGGCCTAAGAGGGTTTAATAAATAAGCATCAACCAGTGGGTTTTGCGACAGGGTCTACAGAGATGACCAGTTTACAGAGGAGTATAAAGTGCAGTGATGTGTCCTAGAAGAAGAAGGACAACATTCCCCCCAGCCTGCTACCGTTGACACCAGACAGGAAGGAAAACATTCCCCCCACATGCTACCGTTGACACCAGACAGGAAGGACAACATTCCCCCCAGCCTGCTACCGTTGACACCAGACAGGAAGGAAAACATTCCCCCCACATGCTACCGTTGACACCAGACAGGAAGGACAACATTCCCCCCAGCCTGCTACCGTTGCACCAGACAGGAAGGACAACATTCCCCCCAGCCTGCTACCGTTGCACCAGACAGGAAGGAAAACATTCCCCCCAGCCTGCTACCGTTGCACCAGACAGGAAGGAAAACATTCCCCCCAGCCTGCTACTGTTGACACCAGACAGGAAGGACAACATTCCCCCCAGCCTGCTACCGTTGCACCAGACAGGAAGGAAAACATTCCCCCCAGCCTGCTACCGTTGACACCAGACAGGAAGGACAACATTCCCCCCAGCCTGCTACCGTTGACACCAGACAGGAAGGAAAACATTCCCCCCAGCCTGCTACCGTTGACACCAGACAGGAAGGAAAACATTCCCCCCAGCCTGCTACCGTTGACACCAGACAGGAAGGACAACATTCCCCCCAGCCTGCTACCGTTGACACCAGACAGGAAGGACAACATTCCCCCCAGCCTGCTACCGTTGACACCAGACAGGAAGGACAACATTCCCCCCAGCCTGCTACCGTTGACACCAGACAGGAAGGACAACATTCCCCCCACATGCTACCGTTGACACCAGACAGGAAGGACAACATTCCCCTCAGCCTGCTACCGTTGACACCAGACAGGAAGGACAACATTCCCCCCACCATTACACCACCTCCCCCAGCCTGCTACCGTTGACACCAGACAGGAAGGGGCCACGGATTGATACTGCTTACGCCAAATCCTGACTCTGCCATCAGCGTGACGCAACAGGAACCTGAATTCGTCGGGGGGACCGAGCAATGTTTTTCGACTACTCAATTATCCAGTGTTGGTGATGTCCCAGTGACAGGGACACCTTGTTTTTAGCTGATAGGAGAGGAACCCCGATGTGGTCGTCTGTAGCCAATCCGTGACAAGGACCGACGAGTTGTGTGTTCCCGAGATGCCGTTCTGCACACCACTGTTGTACTGCACTGTTATTTGTCTGTTAGCTATTCTAGTTCCAACTTGGAGCTGATTTCTCCCACCAGGGCTGTCGCTGACTGGATGTTATTTGTCTGTTAGCTATTCTAGTTCCAACTTGGAGCTGATTTCTCCCACTAGGGCTGTCGCTGACTGGATGTTTTTTGTTTGCCGCACCAACCCTAGACAGCGTCGTGCGGAAAAGCCCAGGAGTCCAGCTCTTTTCTGAGACACTGGATCAGGCTTGCCTGGCAGCGGAGATCAGACCACGTTCAAAGTCGCTTAGGTCCCTCGCCCCTTCTAAATGTCAACGGAACAGTAACTGAATGCCTCGAAGCCTGTCTGCCTGATTTATATAGCAAGACACAGCCACGTGACTCACTGTCTATAGGACTGTGTATTTAGAGTTTTAGAATTTAGAATATTGTGTATTTAGAGATTTAGAATGTTAGAATTTAGTTTTAGAAATTAGAATAGTGTATTTAGAGGTTTAGAGTTTTAGAATTTAGTTTTAGAATTTAGAATATTGTTCTAGGGGGAAGGGGGAGAAAGAGAGAGTGACAGACAGAGAGAGGACTCTCTCCCTGTGGCAACCATCTCGTAGTCATTGTTCTGAGGGCAGATATTGTTACAACCTCCGCTCCTCCCCGCCAGACAGCCTGCTGAATGTTACCATGGCAATCACCTAGCGTCTAGGGCCCATCAGCCATGCTGCCTCATCACGACTCGGGTTACTAACAGCATAGTCAGGTTACACAGCTTGAGACAGCCTGTATTTATTTATATGTATTTCACCTTTATTTAACTAGTTAGTTAAGAACAAATTCTTATTTACAATGACGGCCTATGCCGGCCAAAACCTGACCCGGACGATGTTGGGCCAATAGCGGGACACCCAATGGGACTCCAAAATCACGGCCGGTTGTGATTTTACGACATGGCCCCCTGCTGATCCATCACGACTGGTAACCGTGCCAACGTAACCGGGGTTTACAACTGATTTCTTCTGTCGCGACGTCCCTCTAAAGACCTTCTGCTAGCCTGCTAGCCCCGGCCCGCTAGCCGTCTGAATCGCCGTGTCTCCAGTTCGCCCAGCTACTCACAGGACCCAATGATCACTCGGCTACGCACACCTCTCCCTAATGTCAATATACCTTGTCCATTGCTGTTTTGGTTAGTAATTATGGCCTTATTTCACTGTAGAGCCTCTAGCCCTGCTCAATAAGCCTTAGCTAAGCCTTTAGTTCCACCTCCCACACATGCGATGACCTCACCTGGTTTAAATGATGTTTCTAGAGACAATATCTCTCTCATTATCACTCAATGCCTAGGTTTACCTCCACTGTATTCACATCCTACCATACCTTTGTCGGTACATTATGCCTTGAATCTATTCTACCGCGCCCAGAAACCTGCTCCTTTTACTCTCTGTTCCGGACGTACTAGACAACCAGTTCTTATATCCTTTAGCCGTATCCTTATCCTACTCCTCCTCTGTTCCTCTGGTGATGTAGAGGTGAATCCAGGCCCTGCAGTGCTTAGCTCCACTCCTATTCCCCAGGCGCTATCATGTGTTGACTTCTGTAACCGTAAAAGCCTTGGATTCATGCATGTTAACATTAGAAACCTCCTCCCTAAGCTTGTTTTATTCACTGCCTTAGCACACTCTGCCAACCCGGATGTCCTAGTCGTGTCTGAATCCTGGCTTAGGAAGACCACCAAAAAACCCAAAATTTCCATCCCTAACTATACCATTTTCCGACAAGATAGAACTGCCAAAGGGGGCGGAGTTGTAATCTACTGCAGAGTCTGCACAGCCTGCAGAGTTCTGTCTTACTATTCAGGTCTGTGCCCAAACAATTTGAGCTTCTACTTTAAAAATGCACATTTCCAGAAACTCTCTAAAAACAAGTCTCTCACAGTTGCCGCCTGCTACCGACCTTCTGCCCCCAGCTGTGCCCTGGACTCCATATGTGAATTGATCGCCCCCCAACTATCTTCAGACCTTGTGCTGTTAGGTGACCTAAACTGGGACATGCTTAACACCCCAGCCATCCTACAATCTAAGCTTGATGCCCTCAATCTCACACAAATTATCAATGAACCTACCAGGTACAACCCCAAATCCGTAAACACGGGCACTGCTGTCTTCAACCAGGATATCAGCGATCACTGCCTCATTGCCTGCGTCCGTAATGGGTCTGCGGTCAAACGACCACCCCTCATCACTGTCAAACGCTCCCTAAAACACTTAAGTGAGCAGGCCTTTCTAATCGACCTGACGAGGGTATCCTGGAAGGATATTGACCTCATCCCGTCAGTAGCGGATGACTGGTTATTCTTTAAAAGTGCCTTCCTCACCATCTTAAAAAAGCATGCCCCATTCAGAAAATGTAGAACCAGTAAGGATAGCTTTTTCAAACAGAAATTTGCATTTGCAACTCAAAAAAGTTCTGGGACACTGTGAAGTCCATGGAGAATAAGAGCACCTCCTTCCAGCTGCCCAATGCACTGAGGCTAGGTAACACTGTCACCACTGATAATTCCATGATAATTGAGAATTTCAATAATCATTTTTCTATGGCTGGCCATGCTTTCCACCTGGCTACCCCTACACTGGTTAACAGCCCTGCACCACCCACAGCACCCCGCCAAAGCCCCGACAGCAACTTGACCAAGCCTCCCCCAAATCCAGATAGCTGTTCTGAAAGAGCTGCAAAATCTGGACCCCTACAAATCAGCCGGGCTAGACAATCTGGACCCTCTCTAAAATTATCAGCAGAAATTGTTGCAACCCCTATTACAAGCCTTTTCAACCCCTCTTTCGTGTTGTCTGAGATTCCCAAAGATCGGAAAGCTGCTGTGGAGACAAATCTAGACCAAAACTGCTACAGACCTATATCTATTGTTGCTAACATTTACGATAGCAAATTTCAATTTACAAAAAAAAAAATTGACATTTTCGTCTTTTGAGCTTCTAGTCATGAAATCTATGCAGCCTACTCAATCACTTTTTATAGCTACTGTTTACAGGCCTCCTGGGCCATATACAGCGTTTCTCACTGAGTTCCCTGAATTCCTATCGGACCTTGTAGTCATAGCAGATAATATTCTAATCTTTGGTGACTTTAATATTCACATGGAAAAGTCCACAGACCCACTCCAAAAGGCTTTCGGAGCCATCATCGACTCAGTGGGTTTTGTCCAACATGTCTCTGGACCCACTCACTGTCACAGTCATACGCTGGACCTAGTTTTGTCCCATGGAATAAATGTGGTGGATCTTAATGTTTTTCCTCATAATCCTGGACTATCGGACCACCATTTTATTACGTTTGCAATTGCAACAAATAATCTGCTTAGACCCCAACCAAGGAACATCAAAAGTCGTGCTATAAATTCACAGACAACACAAAGATTCCTTGATGCCCTTCCAGACTCCCTCTGCCTACCCAAGGACGCCAGAGGACAAAAATCAGTTAAAAACCTAACTGAGGATCTCAATTTAACCTTGCGCAATACCCTAGATGCAGTTGCACCCCTAAAAACTAAAAAAATGTCTCATAAGAAACTAGCTCCCTGGTACACATAAAATAACCGAGCTCTGAAGCAAGCTTCCAGAAAATTGGAACGGAAATGGCGCCACACCAAACTGGAAGTCTTCCGACTAGCTTGGAAGGACGGTACCGTGCAGTACCGTAGAGCCCTTACTGCTGCTCGATCATCCTATTTTTCTAACTTAATTGAGGAAAATAAGAACAATCCGAAATTCCTTTTTAATACTGTCGCAAATCTAACTAAAAAGCAGCATTCCCCAAGAGAGGATGACTTTCACTTTAGCAGTGATAAACTTCTTTGAGGAAAAGATTATGATTATTAGAAAGCAAATTACGGACTCCTCTTTAAACCTGCGTATTCCTCCAAACCTCAGTTGTCCTGAGTCTGCACAACTCTGCCAGGACCTAGGATCAAGAGAGACGCTCAAGTGTTTTAGTACTATATCTCTTGACACAATGATGAAAATAATCATGGCCTCTAAACCTTCAAGCTGCATACTGGACCCTATTCCAACTAAACTACTGAAAGAGCTGCTTCCTGTGCTTGGCCCTCCTATGTTGAACATAATAAACGGCTCTCTATCCACTGGATGTGTACCAAACTCACTAAAAGTGGCAGTAATAAAGCCTCTCTTGAAAAAGCCAAACCTTGACCCAGAAAATATAAAAAACTATCGGCCTATATCGAATCTTCCATTCCTCTCAAAAATTTTAGAGAAAGCTGTTGCGCAGCAACTCACTGCCTTCCTGAAGACAAACAATGTATACGAAATGCTTCAGTCTGGTTTTAGACCCCATCATAGCACTGAGACGGCACTTGTGAAGGTGGTAAATGACATTTTAATGGCATCGGACCGAGGCTCTGCATCTGTCCTCGTGCTCCTAGACCTTAGTGCTGCTTTTGATACCATCGATCACCACATTCTTTTGGAGAGATTGGAAACCCAAATTGGTCTACACGGACATGTTCTGGCCTGGTTTAGATCTTATCTGTCGGAAAGATATCAGTTTGTCTCTGTGAATGGTTTGTCCTCTGACAAATCAACTGTAAATTTCGGTGTTCCTCAAGGTTCCGTTTTAGGACCACTATTGTTTTCACTATATATTTTACCTCTTGGGGATGTTATTCGAAAACATAATGTAAACTTTCACTGCTATGCGGATGACACACAGCTGTACATTTCAATGAAACATGGTGAAGCCCCAAAATTGCCCTCGCTAGAAGCATGTGTTTCAGACATAAGGAAGTGGATGGCTGCAAACGTTCTACTATTAAACTCGGACAAAACAGAGATGCTTGTTCTAGGTCCCAAGAAACAAAGAGATCTTCTGTTGAATCTGACAATTAATCTTAATGGTTGTACAGTCGTCTCAAATAAAACTGTGAAGGACCTCGGCGTTACTCTGGACCCTGATCTCTCTTTTGAAGAACATATCAAGACCATTTCGAGGACAGCTTTTTTCCATCTACGTAACATTGCAAAAATCAGAAACTTTCTGTCCAAAAATGATGCAGAAAAATTTATCCATGCTTTTGTCACTTCTAGGTTAGACTACTGCAATGCTCTATTTTCCGGCTACCCGGATAAAGCACTAAATAAACTTCAGTTAGTGCTAAATACGGCTGCTAGAATCCTGACTAGAACCAAAAAATTTGATCATATTACTCCAGTGCTAGCCTCTCTACACTGGCTTCCTGTCAAAGCAAGGGCTGATTTCAAGGTTTTACTGCTAACCTACAAAGCATTACATGGGCTTGCTCCTACCTATCTCTCTGATTTGGTCCTGCCGTACATACCTACACGTACGCTACGGTCACAAGACGCAGGCCTCCTAATTGTCCCTAGAATTTCTAAGCAAACAGCTGGAGGCAGGGCTTTCTCCTATAGAGCTCCATTTTTATGGAACGGTCTGCCTACCCATGTCAGAGACGCAAACTCGGTCTCAACCTTTAAGTCTTTACTGAAGACTCATCTCTTCAGTGGGTCATATGATTGAGTGTAGTCTGGCCCAGGAGTGGGAAGGTGAACGGAAAGGCTCTGGAGCAACGAACCGCCCTTGCTGTCTCTGCCTGGCCGGTTCCCCTCTTTCCACTGGGATTCTCTGCCTCTAACCCTATTACAGGGGCTGAGTCACTGGCTTGCTGGGGCTCTCTCATGCCATCCCTGGAGGGGGTGCGTCACCTGAGTGGGTTGATTCACTGTTGTGGTCATCCTGTCTGGGTTGGCGCCCCCCCCTTGGGTTGTGCCGTGGCGGAGATCTTTGTGGGCTATACTCAGCCTTGTCTCAGGATGGTAAGTTGGTGGTTGAAGATATCCCTCTAGTGGTGTGGGGGCTGTGCTTTGGCAAAGTGGGTGGGGTTATATCCTTCCTGTTTGGCCCTGTCCGGGGGTGTCCTCGGATGGGGCCACAGTGTCTCCTGACCCCTCCTGTCTCAGCCTCCAGTATTTATGCTGCAGTAGTTTATGTGTCGGGGGGCTGGGGTCAGTTTGTTATATCTGGAGTACTTCTCCTGTCCTATTCGGTGTCCTGTGTGAATCTAAGTGTGCGTTCTCTAATTCTCTCCTTCTCTCTTTCTTTCTCTCTCTCGGAGGACCTGAGCCCTAGGACCATGCCCCAGGACTACCTGACATGATGACTCCTTGCTGTCCCCAGTCCACCTGGCCATGCTGCTGTTCCAGTTTCAACTGACCTGAGCCCTAGGACCATGCCCCAGGACTACCTGACATGATGACTCCTTGCTGTCCCCAGTCCACCTGGCCATGCTGCTGCTCCAGTTTCAACTTCCACCTGACTGTGCTGCTGCTCCAGTTTCAACTGTTCTGCCTTATTATTATTCGACCATGCTGGTCATTTATGAACATTTGAACATCTTGGCCATGTTCTGTTATAATCTCCACCCGGCACAGCCAGAAGAGGACTGGCCACCCCACATAGCCTGGTTCCTCTCTAGGTTTCTTCCTAGGTATTGGCCTTTCTAGGGAGTTTTTCCTAGCCACCGTGCTTCTACACCTGCATTGCTTGCTGTTTGGGGTTTTCGGCTGGGTTTCTGTACAGCACTTTGAGATATCAGCTGATGTACGAAGGGCTATATTAATAAATTTGATTTGATTTGATATCCTACCCTGCCTTTCTAAGGTCTTTGAAAGCAAAGTTAACAAACAGGTCACCGACAATTTCGAATCCCACCGTACCTTCTCCACTGTGCAATCTGGTTTCAGAGCTGGTCATGGGTGCACCTCAGCCAAGCTCAAGGTCCTAAACGATATCAAAACCGCCATAGATAAAAGACAGTACTATGCAGCCGTCTTCATCGACCTGGCCAAGGCTTTCGACTCTGTCAATCACCACATTTTTATCGGCAGACAATAGCCTTGGCTTCTCAAATGATTGCCCCGCCTGGTTCACCAACTACTTCTCAGACAGGGTTCAGTGTGTCAAATCGGAGGACCTGTTGTCCGGACCTCTGGCAGTCTCTATGGGGGTGCCACAGGGTTCAATTCCCGGACCGACACTTTTCTCTGTAAACATCAATGATGTTGCTCTTGCTGCTGGTGATTCTCTGATCCACCTCTACGCAGACGACACCATTCTGTATACTTCTGGCCCTTCTTTGGGCACTGTGTTAACTAACCTCCAGAAGAGCTTCAATGCCATACAACTCTCCTTCCGTGGCCTCCAACTGCTCTTAAATGCAAGTAAAACTAAATGCATGCTCTTCAACCGATCGCTGCCCACACCTTCCCACCCGCCTAGCATCACTACTCTGGACGGTGCTGACTTAGAGTATGTGGACAACTACAAATACCTAGGTGTCTGGTTAGACTGTAAACCCTCCTTCCAGACTCACATTGAGCATCTCCAATCCAAAATTAAATCTAGAATCGGCTTCCTAATTCGCAACATATTTACCTACCTCATCCCCATACTGTTTTTATTTATGTACTTTTCTGCTCTTTTGCACACCAGTATCTCTACTTGCACTCCAGTGTTAATCTGCTAAATTGTAATTATTCTCTCCTATGGCCTATTTATTGCCTACATGCCTTTTGCACACAATGTATGTAGACTATTGTTTTCTACTGTGTTATTGACTTGTTTATTGTGTTATTGACTTGTTTATTGTTTACTCCATGTGTAACTCTGTGTTGTCTGTTCACACTGCTATGCTTTATCTTGGCCAGGTCGCAGTTGTAAATGAGAACTTGTTCTCAACTAGCCTACCTGGTTAAATAAAGGTGTTCTCAACTAGCCTACCTGGTTAAATAAAGGTGTTCTCAACTAGCCTACCTGGTTAAATAAAGGTGAAATAAATAAATACATTTTAAAAATGGAAGCTGTGTTTATGAGCCAGATGACAGAGGTACAATCTCATTACAAAAATGTTTTAAAATGGTTTGGCTGTCCCCATGGGATAACCCAGAAAACTACAATATCAGAACAAGGCAGAAGGAAAACACATACCTGAGTTGACATACCTGAGTCTACAAAGAATCAGTCTCACCCCCCCCCGCCTCACCTCTCTGTCTGTCTGTCTGTCTGTCTGTCTGTCTGTCTGTCTGTCTGTCTGTCTGTCTGTCTGTCTGTCTGTCTGTCTGTCTGTCCTTCCCTCCATCTCACATACCTGAGTCTATGTTTACAAAGAATCAGTCTCACCTCTCTGTCTGTCTGTCTGTCTGTCTGTCTGTCTGTCTGTCTGTCTGTCTGTCTGTCTGTCTGTCCCCATGGGATAACCCAGAAAGCTACCATATCAAAACAAGGCAGAAGGAAAACACATACCTGTCTGTCTGTCTGTCTGTCCTCCCTCTCTCTCTTTAACTAGTCTGACCAGCTCTTGGTCTGTAGAATAGCACACAGAAAGAGAAAGTCAGATTGGTTATATTTCTCTCCTTCTAATTCCTTGTGAGGGAACCATTTTATTTGACCTAATGAGTACAACACAGCTTTGGTTACACCCCATAGCTGAGGGAAGGAGGGGTGGTGTTCATAAAATCAGTTTACTGGGCCTTTACTAGTCCGGTATTAACAGACCTTTACTAGTCCTGTATTACTAGTCCTGTATTAACAGACCTTTACTAGTCCTGTATTAACAGACCTTTACTAGTCCTGTGTTACTAGTCCTGTATTAACAGACCTTTAACTAGTCCTGTATTACTAGTCCTGTATTACTAGTCCTGTATTACTAGTCCTGTATTACTAGTCCTATATTACTAGTCCTGTATTACTAGTCCTGTATTAACAGACCTTTACTAGTCCTGTATTAACAGACCTTTACTAGTCCTGTATTAACAGACCTTTACTAGTCCTGTATTAACAGACCTTTACTAGTCCTGTATTAACAGACCTTTACTAGTCCTGTATTAACAGACCTTTACTAGTCCTGTATTAACAGACCTTTACTAGTCCTGTATTAACAGACCTTTACTAGTCCTGTATTAACAGACCTTTACTAGTCCTGTATTAACAGACCTTTACTAGTCCTGTATTAGTGGACCTTTACTAGTCCTGTGTTAACAGACCTTTACTAGTCCTGTGTTAATAGACCTTTACTAGTCCTGTATTAACAGACCTTTACTAGTCCTGTGTTAACAGACCTTTACTAGTCCTGTGTTAACAGACCTTTACTAGTCCTGTGTTAACAGACCTTTACTAGTCCTGTGTTAACAGGCCTTTACTAGTCCTGTATTAACAGACCTTTACTAGTCCTGTATTAACAGACCTTTACTAGTCCTGTATTAGAGGACCTTTACTAGTCCTGTGTTAACAGACCTTTACTAGTCCTGTATTAGTGGACCTTTACTAGTCCTGTATTAACAGACCTTTACTAGTCCTGTATTAGTGGACCTTTACTAGTCCTGTATTAACAGACCTTTACTAGTCCTGTATTAACAGACCTTTACTAGTCCTGTATTAACAGACCTTTACTAGTCCTGTGTTAGTGGACCTTTACTAGTCCTGTATTAACAGACCTTTACTAGTCCTGTATTAACAGACCTTTACTAGTCCTGTATTAACAGACCTTTACTAGTCCTGTATTAACAGACCTTTACTAGTCCTGTATTAGAGGACCTTTACTAGTCCTGTATTAACAGACCTTTACTAGTCCTGTATTAACAGACCTTTACTAGTCCTGTATTAACAGACCTTTACTAGTCCTGTATTAACAGACCTTTACTAGTCCTGTATTAACAGACCTTTACTAGTCCTGTATTAGTGGACCTTTACCAGTCCTGTGTTAACAGACCTTTACTAGTCCTGTGTTAATAGACCTTACTAGTCCTGTATTAACAGACCTTTACTAGTCCTGTGTTAACAGACCTTTACTAGTCCTGTGTTAACAGACCTTTACTAGTCCTGTGTTAACAGACCTTTACTAGTCCTGTGTTAACAGGCCTTTACTAGTCCTGTATTAACAGACCTTTACTAGTCCTGTATTAACAGACCTTTACTAGTCCTGTATTAACAGACCTTTACTAGTCCTGTATTAGAGGACCTTTACTAGTCCTGTGTTAACAGACCTTTACTAGTCCTGTGTTAACAGACCTTTACTAGTCCTTTATTAGTGGACCTTTACTAGTCCTGTATTAACAGACCTTTACTAGTCCTGTATTAGTGGACCTTTACTAGTCCTGTATTAACAGACCTTTACTAGTCCTATATTAACAGACCTTTACTAGTCCTGTGTTAGTGGACCTTTACTAGTCCTGTATTAACAGACCTTTACTAGTCCTGTATTAACAGACCTTTACTAGTCCTGTATTAACAGACCTTTACTAGTCCTGTATTAGAGGACCTTTACTAGTCCTGTATTAACAGACCTTTACTAGTCCTGTATTAACAGACCTTTACTAGTCCTGTATTAACAGACCTTTACTAGTCCTGTATTAACAGACCTTTACTAGTCCTGTATTAGTGGACCTTTACTAGTCCTGTGTTAACAGACCTTTACTAGTCCTGTGTTAATAGACCTTTACTAGTCCTGTATTAACAGACCTTTACTAGTCCTGTGTTAACAGACCTTTACTAGTCCTGTGTTAACAGACCTTTACTAGTCCTGTGTTAACAGACCTTTACTAGTCCTGTGTTAACAGGCCTTTACTAGTCCTGTATTAACAGACCTTTACTAGTCCTGTATTAACAGACCTTTACTAGTCCTGTATTAACAGACCTTTACTAGTCCTGTATTAGAGGACCTTTACTAGTCCTGTGTTAACAGACCTTTACTAGTCCTGTATTAGTGGACCTTTACTAGTCCTGTATTAACAGACCTTTACTAGTCCTGTATTAGTGGACCTTTACTAGTCCTGTATTAACAGACCTTTACTATTCCTGTATTAACAGACCTTTACTAGTCCTGTGTTAGTGGACCTTTACTAGTCCTGTATTAACAGACCTTTACTAGTCCTGTATTAACAGACCTTTACTAGTCCTGTATTAGTGGACCTTTACTAGTCCTGTATTAACAGACCTTTACTAGTCCTGTATTAGATGACCTTTACTAGTCCTGTATTAACAGACCTTTACTAGTCCTGTATTAACAGACCTTTACTAGTCCTGTATTAACAGACCTTTACTAGTCCTGTATTAACAGACCTTTACTAGTCCTGTATTAACAGACCTTTACTAGTCCTGTATTAGTGGACCTTTACTAGTCCTGTGTTAACAGACCTTTACTAGTCCTGTGTTAATAGACCTTTACTAGTCCTGTATTAACAGACCTTTACTAGTCCTGTGTTAACAGACCTTTACTAGTCCTGTGTTAACAGACCTTTACTAGTCCTGTGTTAACAGACCTTTACTAGTCCTGTGTTAACAGGCCTTTACTAGTCCTGTATTAACAGACCTTTACTAGTCCTGTATTAACAGACCTTTACTAGTCCTGTATTAACAGACCTTTACTAGTCCTGTATTAACAGACCTTTACTAGTCCTGTATTAACAGACCTTTACTAGTCCTGTATTAGAGGACCTTTACTAGTCCTGTATTAACAGACCTTTACTAGTCCTGTATTAACAGACCTTTACTAGTCCTGTATTAACAGACCTTTACTAGTCCTGTATTAACAGACCTTTACTAGTCCTGTATTAGTGGACCTTTACTAGTCCTGTGTTAACAGACCTTTACTAGTCCTGTGTTAATAGACCTTTACTAGTCCTGTATTAACAGACCTTTACTAGTCCTGTGTTAACAGACCTTTACTAGTCCTGTGTTAACAGACCTTTACTAGTCCTGTGTTAACAGACCTTTACTAGTCCTGTGTTAACAGGCCTTTACTAGTCCTGTATTAACAGACCTTTACTAGTCCTGTATTAACAGACCTTTACTAGTCCTGTATTAACAGACCTTTACTAGTCCTGTATTAGAGGACCTTTACTAGTCCTGTGTTAACAGACCTTTACTAGTCCTGTATTAGTGGACCTTTACTAGTCCTGTATTAACAGACCTTTACTAGTCCTGTATTAGTGGACCTTTACTAGTCCTGTATTAACAGACCTTTACTATTCCTGTATTAACAGACCTTTACTAGTCCTGTGTTAGTGGACCTTTACTAGTCCTGTATTAACAGACCTTTACTAGTCCTGTATTAACAGACCTTTACTAGTCCTGTATTAGTGGACCTTTACTAGTCCTGTATTAACAGACCTTTACTAGTCCTGTATTAGAGGACCTTTACTAGTCCTGTATTAACAGACCTTTACTAGTCCTGTATTAACAGACCTTTACTAGTCCTGTATTAACAGACCTTTACTAGTCCTGTATTAACAGACCTTTACTAGTCCTGTATTAACAGACCTTTACTAGTCCTGTATTAGTGGACCTTTACTAGTCCTGTGTTAACAGACCTTTACTAGTCCTGTGTTAATAGACCTTTACTAGTCCTGTATTAACAGACCTTTACTAGTCCTGTGTTAACAGACCTTTACTAGTCCTGTGTTAACAGACCTTTACTAGTCCTGTGTTAACAGACCTTTACTAGTCCTGTGTTAACAGGCCTTTACTAGTCCTGTATTAACAGACCTTTACTAGTCCTGTATTAACAGACCTTTACTAGTCCTGTATTAACAGACCTTTACTAGTCCTGTATTAGAGGACCTTTACTAGTCCTGTGTTAACAGACCTTTACTAGTCCTGTATTAGTGGACCTTTACTAGTCCTGTATTAACAGAACTTTACTAGTCCTGTATTAGTGGACCTTTACTAGTCCTGTGTTAACAGACCTTTACTAGTCCTGTGTTAATAGACCTTTACTAGTCCTGTATTAACAGACCTTTACTAGTCCTGTGTTAACAGACCTTTACTAGTCCTGTGTTAACAGACCTTTACTAGTCCTGTGTTAACAGACCTTTACTAGTCCTGTGTTAACAGGCCTTTACTAGTCCTGTATTAACAGACCTTTACTAGTCCTGTATTAACAGACCTTTACTAGTCCTGTATTAACAGACCTTTACTAGTCCTGTATTAACAGACCTTTACTAGTCCTGTATTAACAGACCTTTACTAGTCCTGTATTAGAGGACCTTTACTAGTCCTGTATTAACAGACCTTTACTAGTCCTGTATTAACAGACCTTTACTAGTCCTGTATTAACAGACCTTTACTAGTCCTGTATTAACAGACCTTTACTAGTCCTGTATTAGTGGACCTTTACTAGTCCTGTGTTAACAGACCTTTACTAGTCCTGTGTTAATAGACCTTTACTAGTCCTGTATTAACAGACCTTTACTAGTCCTGTGTTAACAGACCTTTACTAGTCCTGTGTTAACAGACCTTTACTAGTCCTGTGTTAACAGACCTTTACTAGTCCTGTGTTAACAGGCCTTTACTAGTCCTGTATTAACAGACCTTTACTAGTCCTGTATTAACAGACCTTTACTAGTCCTGTATTAACAGACCTTTACTAGTCCTGTATTAGAGGACCTTTACTAGTCCTGTGTTAACAGACCTTTACTAGTCCTGTATTAGTGGACCTTTACTAGTCCTGTATTAACAGACCTTTACTAGTCCTGTATTAGTGGACCTTTACTAGTCCTGTATTAACAGACCTTTACTATTCCTGTATTAACAGACCTTTACTAGTCCTGTGTTAGTGGACCTTTACTAGTCCTGTATTAACAGACCTTTACTAGTCCTGTATTAACAGACCTTTACTAGTCCTGTATTAGTGGACCTTTACTAGTCCTGTATTAACAGACCTTTACTAGTCCTGTATTAGAGGACCTTTACTAGTCCTGTATTAACAGACCTTTACTAGTCCTGTATTAACAGACCTTTACTAGTCCTGTATTAACAGACCTTTACTAGTCCTGTATTAACAGACCTTTACTAGTCCTGTATTAACAGACCTTTACTAGTCCTGTATTAGTGGACCTTTACTAGTCCTGTGTTAACAGACCTTTACTAGTCCTGTGTTAATAGACCTTTACTAGTCCTGTATTAACAGACCTTTACTAGTCCTGTGTTAACAGACCTTTACTAGTCCTGTGTTAACAGACCTTTACTAGTCCTGTGTTAACAGACCTTTACTAGTCCTGTGTTAACAGGCCTTTACTAGTCCTGTATTAACAGACCTTTACTAGTCCTGTATTAACAGACCTTTACTAGTCCTGTATTAACAGACCTTTACTAGTCCTGTATTAGAGGACCTTTACTAGTCCTGTGTTAACAGACCTTTACTAGTCCTGTATTAGTGGACCTTTACTAGTCCTGTATTAACAGAACTTTACTAGTCCTGTATTAGTGGACCTTTACTAGTCCTGTATTAACAGACCTTTACTAGTCCTGTATTAACAGACCTTTACTAGTCCTGTATTAACAGACCTTTACTAGTCCTGTGTTAGTGGACCTTTACTAGTCCTGTATTAACAGACCTTTACTAGTCCTGTATTAACAGACCTTTACTAGTCCTGTATTAACAGACCTTTACTAGTCCTGTATTAACAGACCTTTACTAGTCCTGTATTAGAGGACCTTTACTAGTCCTGTATTAACAGACCTTTACTAGTCCTGTATTAACAGACCTTTACTAGTCCTGTATTAACAGACCTTTACTAGTCCTGTATTAACAGACCTTTACTAGTCCTGTATTAACAGACCTTTACTAGTCCTGTATTAACAGACCTTTACTAGTCCTGTGTTAGTGGACCTTTACTAGTCCTGTATTAACAGACCTTTACTAGTCCTGTATTAACAGACCTTTACTAGTCCTGTATTAACAGACCTTTACTAGTCCTGTATTAGAGGACCTTTACTAGTCCTGTATTAACAGACCTTTACTAGTCCTGTATTAACAGACCTTTACTAGTCCTGTATTAACAGACCTTTACTAGTCCTGTATTAGTGGACCTTTACTAGTCCTGTGTTAACAGACCTTTACTAGTCCTGTGTTAATAGACCTTTACTAGTCCTGTATTAACAGACCTTTACTAGTCCTGTGTTAACAGACCTTTACTAGTCCTGTGTTAACAGACCTTTACTAGTCCTGTGTTAACAGACCTTTACTAGTCCTGTGTTAACAGGCCTTTACTAGTCCTGTATTAACAGACCTTTACTAGTCCTGTATTAACAGACCTTTACTAGTCCTGTATTAACAGACCTTTACTAGTCCTGTATTAACAGACCTTTACTAGTCCTATATTAACAGACCTTTACTAGTCCTGTATTAGTGGACCTTTACTAGTCCTGTATTAACAGACCTTTACTAGTCCTGTATTAACAGACCTTTACTAGGCCTGTATTAACAGACCTTTACTAGTCCTGTATTAACAGACCTTTACTAGTCCTGTATTAGTGGACCTTTACTAGTCCTGTATTAACAGACCTTTACTAGTCCTGTGTTAATAGACCTTTACTAGTCCTGTATTAGAGGACCTTTACTAGTCCTGTGTTAATAGACCTTTACTAGTCCTGTGTTAACAGACCTTTACTAGTCCTGTATTAACAGACCTTTACTAGTCCTGTATTAACAGACCTTTACTAGTCCTGTATTAACAGACTGATATAGACATCCAATTTAGGACTCAGTTAACAGACTAATGTCCTGTTTGAAAGATATTGTAGCGATTAACATGCTGACCACACTTATCGCGACGCGTCGATGCAACATTAACTAAGGTAGAACAGACTACTGACATTATATATCAACATTAACTAAGGTAGAACATACTACTGACATTAACTAAGGTAGAACAGACTACTGACATTAACTAAGGTAGAACAGACTACTGACATTAACTAAGGTAGAACAGACTACTGACATTAACTACGGTAGAACAGACTACTGACATTAACTAAGGTAGAACAGACTACTGACATTAACTAAGGTAGAACAGACTACTGACATTATATATCAACATTAACTAAGGTAGAACAGACTACTGACATTAACTAAGGTAGAACAGACTACAGATATTAACTAAGGTGGAACAGACTACTGACATTAACTAATGTAGAACAGACTACTGACATTAACTAAGGTAGAACAGACTACTGACAATAACTAAGGTAGAACAGACAACTGACATTAACTACGGTAGAACAGACTACTGACATTAACTAAGGTAGAACAGACTACAGATATTAACTAAGGTGGAACAGACTACTGACATTAACTAATGTAGAACAGACTACTGACATTAACTAAGGTAGAACAGACTACTGACAATAACTAAGGTAGAACAGACAACTGACATTAACTAAGGTAGAACAGACTACTGACATTAACTAAGGTAGAACAGACTACTGACATTATATATCAACATTAACTAAGGTAGAACAGACTACAGACATTAACTAAGGTAGAACAGACTACAGACATTAACTAAGGTAGAACAGACTACAGACATTAACTAAGGTAGAACAGACTACTGACATTATATATCAACATTAACTAAGGTAGAACAGACTACTGACATTAACTAAGGTAGAACAGACTACTGACATTAACTAAGGTAGAACAGACTACTGACATTAACTGAGGTAGAACAGACTACTGACATTAACTAAGGTAGAACAGACTACAGACATTATATATCAACATTAACTAAGGTAGAACAGACTACTGACATTAACTAAGGTAGAACAGACTACTGACAATAACTAAGGTAGAACAGACAACTGACATTAACTACGGTAGAACAGACTACTGACATTAACTAAGGTAGAACAGACTACTGACAATAACTAAGGTAGAACAGACAACTGACATTAACTACGGTAGAACAGACTACTGACATTAACTAAGGTAGAACAGACAACTGACATTAACTACGGTAGAACAGACTACTGACATTATATATCAACATTAACTAAGGTAGAACAGACAACTGACATTAACTAAGGTAGAACAGACTACTGACATTAACTATGGTAGAACAGACTACTGACATTAACTAAGGTAGAACAGACTACTGACATTAACTAAGGTAGAACAGACTACTGACATTATATATCAACATTAACTAAGGTAGAACAGACTACAGACATTAACTAAGGTAGAACAGACTACAGACATTAACTAAGGTAGAACAGACTACAGACATTAACTAAGGTAGAACAGACTACTGACATTATATATCAACATTAACTAAGGTAGAACAGACTACTGACATTAACTAAGGTAGAACAGACTACTGACATTAACTAAGGTAGAACAGACTACTGACATTAACTGAGGTAGAACAGACTACTGACATTAACTAAGGTAGAACAGACTACAGACATTATATATCAACATTAACTAAGGTAGAACAGACTACTGACATTAACTAATGTAGAACAGACTACTGACATTAACTAAGGTAGAACAGACTACTGACATTAACTATGGTAGAACAGACTACTGACATGAACTATGGTAGAACAGACTACTGACATTAACTATGGTAGAACAGACTACTGACATTAACTAAGGTAGAATAGACTACTGACATTAACTAAGGTAGAACAGACTACTGACATTATATATCAACATTAACTAAGGTATAACAGACTACTGACATTAACTAAGGTAGAACAGACTACTGACATTATATATCAACATTAACTAAGGTAGAACATACTACTGACATTAACTAAGGTAGAACAGACTACTGACATTATATATCAACATTAACTAAGGTAGAACAGACTACAGACATTATATATCAACATTAACTAAGGTAGAACAGACTACTGACATTAACTAAGGTAGAACAGACTACAGACATTAACTAAGGTAGAACAGACTACTGACATTATATATCAACATTAACTAAGGTAGAACATACTACTGACATTAACTGAGGTAGAACAGACTACTGTCTGTAGTTACTCGGACAACATCCTGGTCACACGGTCATGTGACATTCAGTGTGCGTCCCAAACACCACCCAAATCACAATGCAGCCTCTTGTCATAAATAGTGCACTGTACAGTGAACAGGGTGCCATTAGGACATAATGGCACTCAGTGTGTACTTATGTAGATTTATCATAATGCTGTGTGCTCTCTGCTCTCTCTCTGGGTCAATGTTTGAGTTTTTGCAGGTGAGGTATATGGACATTAACTAGAGAGAGAAAATGGCCCGTTTTCTATTGTCTCCGTGGTAAGACATAGTCATGCTCTGTGTGAGACGGAGACAGAAAGGGAATGAATGGAGGAATGGATAGATGCGGAGAGAGAGTTACAGAAACTAGGCAGCCTAGACTACCCACAGCGAGATGCACCTGCTTAGGTGTTTTGGTTACGACACTCTCTCTCTCTCCCTCTCTGTCTTTCTTCTCTCTCTTTCAACCGCGTCTATTGGACGCTACAACTTTACTGCTATTCGGTCATAGATACGAGGTTATGTTGCACCTGTATATTTTGAAACCACACGCAAACACACACGCACCAGCAGGCGCGCGCACACACACACACACGCACGGACACCTGTTGCTGCTGCCTACTAGCGGGAAGTTTCGGCTTACCTTAGTTCCTTTTACACGGTAGAAAGGGTGAGGGGAAGGGAGGCAACTATCCAGAGTCCACCTGAACGACAGGGTGAAAAATTTAATAAATACTAAATTCTGAAAAAGTGTCCGTATTAATTAAATGGAAAGGACGGGTTAGCTGCTGTGCTGCGGCTCCAGTCCAGATGCGTCTGGTAACGGCTGGTCGAAGACAGTCTCCGATCCAACTCCGACTGGCCTTCTCTGGGGCGGGACTTAGCTCTGCGCTACCTCCGAAATGAAGGGAGTGGCAGAGAGAGAGAGAGAGAGGAAGACTGTACTCTCTGTTTAGGGCCAGATAGCATTCTAGTTTGCTCTGTGTTTTTGTTGTAAATTCTTTGCAAATTCTTTGTCATGTAATTCTCTTTCTGTTTTCTCATGATTTGGTTGGGTCTTTCCCATGCCAATGAAGCCCTTTGAGTTGAGAGAGAGACTACAACACTGTACATAACCATTATATGCTATGTTTACTGTACATTTTGTATGGTTTATTTCACTTGTGTTTATTATCTATTTTACTAGCTTTGGCAACGTTAACATATGTTTCCCATGTCAATAAAGCCCTTTGAATTGAATTGACAGAGAGAAAGAGAGAGAGTTGGGGGAGTGGGGGGGGAGAGAGAGAGACCACAGTAGCAATATTTGTGACCTGTTGCCATAAGAAAAGGTCAAACAGTGAAGAACAAACACCACTGTAAATACAACCCATATTTATGCTTATTTATTTTCCCTTTTGTACTTTAACTATTTTCACATCATTAAAACACTGTATATAGACATTATATGGCATTTGAAATGTCTTTGTTCTTTTGGAACTTCTGTGAGTGTAATGTTTACTGGTAATTTTTCTTGTTAATTTCACTTTTCATTATTATCTACTTTACTTGTTTTGGAAAAATGGTAACATGTTTCCCATGTCAATAAATCCCCTTTAAATGGAATAAAATGTGTACAGAGAGGAAGAGGAGAATAGAGAGAACCCATTGTGCTACCTGACTGACTGTCTCTAAACAGGTGTGTTGTTGACCCTGTAAACATGGAGGAGGGGCTCTGATGATAGTCTCCATTTAATGTTTAATTCGACTCTTTTCTAAGGCCGACTGTCAACAGCCACCCAACCATGTAACAATGCTTTTCCAATGGTAACACAATCCTGGTAAGGACAGGTTATATATTCAACAATCCTAGTAAGGACATGTTATATATATACAACAATCCTAGTAAGGACAGGTTATATATATACAACAATCCTAGTAAGGACAGGTTATATATATTCAACAATCCTAGTAAGGACAGGTTATATATATACAACAATCCTGGTAAGGACAGGTTATATATATTCAACAATCCTGGTAAGGACAGGTTATATATATACAACAATCCTGGTAAGGACAGGTTATATATTCAACAATCCTGGTAAGGACAGGTTATATATTCAACAATCCTGGTAAGGACAGGTTATATATATTCAACAATCCTGGTAAGGACAGGTTATATATTCAACAATCCTGGTAAGGACAGGTTATATATTCAACAATCCTGGTAAGGACAGGTTATATATATTCAACAATCCTGGTAAGGACAGGTTATATATTCAACAATCCTGGTAAGGACAGGTTATATATTCAACAATCCTAGTAAGGACAGGTTATATATATACAACAATCCTGGTAAGGACAGGTTATATATTCAACAATCCTAGTTAGGACAGGTTATATATATATACAACAATCCTAGTAAGGACAGGTTATATATTCAACAATCCTAGTAAGGACAGGTTATATATATACAACAATCCTGGTAAGGACAGGTTATATATTCAACAATCCTGGTAAGGACAGGTTATATATTCAACAATCCTAGTAAGGACAGGTTATATATATACAACAATCCTGGTAAGGACAGGTTATATATTCAACAATCCTAGTAAGGACAGGTTATATATATACAACAATCCTAGTAAGGACAGGTTATAGGAGAAATATACAACAATCCTAGTAAGGACAGGTTATAGGAGATATATACAACAATCCTAGTAAGGACAGGTTATATATATAACAATCCTAGTAAGGACAGGTTATATATAGAACAATCCTATTAAGGACAGGTTATATATATTCAACAATCCTAGTAAGGACAGGTTATATATACACAACAATCCTAGTAAGGACAGGTTATATATACACAACAATCCTAGTAAGGACAGGTTATATATACACAACAATCCTAGTAAGGACAGGTTATATATACACAACAATCCTAGTAAGGACAGGTTATATATACAACAATCCTAGTAAGGACAGGTTATATATATACAACAATCCTAGTAAGGACAGGTTATATATATACAACAATCCAAGTAAGGACAGGTTATATATATACAACAATCCTAGTAAGGACAGGTTATATATACAACAATCCTAGTAAGGACAGGTTATAGGAGATATATACAACAATCCAAGTAAGGACAGGTAAATATATATACAACAATCCTAGTAAGGACAGGTTATATATATACAACAATCCTAGTAAGGACAGGTTATATATATAACAATCCTAGTAAGGACAGGTTATAGGAGATATATATATACAACAATCCTAGTAAGGACAGGTTAGATATATACAACAATCCTAGTAAGGACAGGTTATATATACAACAATCCTAGTAAGGACAGGTTAAAATATACAACATTCCTAGTAAGGACAGGTTATATATATAGAACAATCCTAGTAAGGACAGGTTATATATATACAACAATCCTAGTAAGGACAGGTTATATATACAACAATCCTAGTAAGGACAGGTTATATATATACAACAATCCTAGTAAGGACAGGTTATATATACAACAATCCTATTAAGGACAGGTTATATATACAACAATCCTAGTAAGGACAGGTTAAAATATACAACATTCCTAGTAAGGACAGGTTATATATATAGAACAATCCTAGTAAGGACAGGTTATATATATACAACAATCCTATTAAGGACAGGTTATAGGAGATATATACAACAATCCTAGTAAGGACAGATTATATATATACAACAATCATAGTAAGGACAGGTTATATATATACAACAATCCTAGTAAGGACAGGTTATATATACAACAATCCTAGTAAGGACAGGTTATATATATACAACAATCCTATTAAGGACAGGTTATAGGAGATATATACAACAATCCTAGTAAGGACAGATTATATATATACAACAATCATAGTAAGGACAGGTTATATATATACAACAATCCTAGTAAGGACAGGTTATATATACAACAATCCTAGTAAGGACAGGTTATATATATACAACAATCCTAGTAAGGACAGGTTATATATATACAACAATCCTAGTAAGGACAGGTTAAAATATACAACATTCCTAGTAAGGACAGGTTTAATATATAGAACAATCCTAGTAAGGACAGGTTATATATATACAACAATCCTATTAAGGACAGGTTATAGGAGATATATACAACAATCCTAGTAAGGACAGATTATATATATATATACAACAATCCTAGTAAGGACAGGTTATATATATACAACAATCCTAGTAAGGACAGGTTATATATATACAACAATCCTAGTAAGGACAGGTTATATATATACAACAATCCTAGTAAGGACAGGTTATATATATACAACAATCCCAGTAAGGACAGGTTATATATATACAACAATCCTAGTTAGGACAGGTTATATATACAACAATCCTGGTAAGGACAGGTTATATATATATACAACAATCCAGGTAAGGACAGATTATATATATACAACAATCCTAGTAAGGACAGGTTATAGGAGTTATATATATACATCAATCCTAGTAAGGACAGGTTATATATATACAACAATCCTAGTAAGGACAGGTTATATATATACAACAATCCTAGTAAGGACAGGTTATATATATACAACAATCCTGGTAAGGACAGGTTATATATATATACAACAATCCAGGTAAGGACAGATTATATATATACAACAATCCTAGTAAGGACAGGTTATATATATACAACAACCCTAGTAAGGACAGGTTATATATACAACAACCCTAGTAAGGACAGGTTATATATACAACAATCCTAGTAAGGACAGGTTATATATACAACAGTCCTAGTAAGGACAGGTTATATATACAACAGTCCTAGTAAGGACAGGTTATATATATACAACAACACTAGTAAGGACAGGTTATATATATACAACAATCCTATTAAGGACAGGTTATAGGAGATATATACAACAATCCTAGTAAGGACAGGTTATATATACAACAATCCTAGTAAGGACAGGTTATATATATACAACAATCCTAGTAAGGACAGGTTATATATATACAACAATCCAAGTAAGGACAGGTTATATATATAACAATCCTAGTAAGGACAGATTATATATATACAACAATCCTAGTAAGGACAGGTTATATATACAACAATCCTAGTAAGGACAGGTTATATATACAACAATCCTAGTAAGGACAGGTTATATATATACAACAATCCTAGTAAGGACAGGTTATATATACAACAATCCTAGTAAGGACAGGTTATATATATACAACAATCCTAGTAAGGACAGGTTATATATACAACAATCCTAGTAAGGACAGGTTATATATACAACAATCCTAGTAAGGACAGGTTATATATATACAACAATCCTAGTAAGGACAGGTTATATATACAACAATCCAAGTAAGGACAGGTTATATATATACCACAATCCTAGTAAGGACAGTTATATATACAACAATCCTAGTAAGGACAGGTTATATATACAACAATCCTAGTAAGGACAGGTTATAGGAGATATATACAACAATCCTGGTAAGGACAGGTTATATATATACAACAATCCTAGTAAGGACAGGTAAATATATACAACAATCCTAGTAAGGACAGGTTATATATATAACAATCCTAGTAAGGACAGGTTATATATAAACAATCCTAGTAAGGACAGGTTATATATATACAACAATCCTAGTTAGGACAGGTTATATATACAACAATCCTAGTAAGGACAGGTTATAGGAGCTATATACAACAATCCAAGTAAGGACAGGTTATATATATACAACAATCCTAGTAAGGACAGATTATATATATACAACAATCCAAGTAAGGACAGGTTATATATATACAACAATCCTATTAAGGACAGGTTATAGGAGATATATACAACAATCCTAGTAAGGACAGGTTATATATATACATATATATATATACAACAATCCAAGTAAGGACAGGTTATATATACAACAATCCTAGTAAGGACAGGTTATATATACAACAATCCAAGTAAGGACAGGTTATATATATACAACAATCCAAGTAAGGACAGGTTATATATATACAACAATCCTAGTAAGGACAGGTTATATATATATATATAACAATCCTAGTAAGGACAGGTTATATATATTCAACAATCCTGGTAAGGACAGGTTATATATATTCAACAATCCTGGTAAGGACAGGTTATATATTCAACAATCCTAGTAAGGACAGGTTATATATATACAACAATCCTAGTAAGGACAGGTTATATATTGAACAATCCTAGTAAGGACAGGTTATATATATACAACAATCCTAGTAAGGACAGGTTATATATATATACAACAATCCTAGTAAGGACAGGTTATATATAGAACAATCCTAGTAAGGACAGGTTATATATATACAACAATCCTAGTAAGGACAGGTTATATATATAACAATCCTAGTAAGGACAGGTTATATATATACAACAATCCTAGTAAGGACAGGTTATATATCTATACAACAATCCAAGTAAGGACAGGTTATATATACAACAATCCTAGTAAGGACAGGTTATATATACAACAATCCAAGTAAGGACAGGTTATATATATACAACAATCCAAGTAAGGACAGGTTATATATATACAACAATCCAAGTAAGGACAGGTTATATATATACAACAATCCAAGTAAGGACAGGTTATATATATACAACAATCCAAGTAAGGACAGGTTATATATATACAACAATCCTAGTAAGGACAGGTTAGATATATACAACAATCCAAGTAAGGACAGGTTATATATATACAACAATCCTAGTAAGGACAGGTTATATATACACAACAATCCTAGTAAGGACAGGTTATAGGAGATATATACAACAATCCAAGTAAGGACAGGTTATATATATACAACAATCCTAGTAAGGACAGGTTATATAACAATCCTAGTAAGGACAGGTTATATATATATATATAACAATCCTAGTAAGGACAGGTTATATATATTCAACAATCCTGGTAAGGACAGGTTATATATATTCAACAATCCTGGTAAGGACAGGTTATATATTCAACAATCCTAGTAAGGACAGGTTATATATATACAACAATCCTAGTAAGGACAGGTTATATATATTGAACAATCCTAGTAAGGACAGGTTATATATATATACAACAATCCTAGTAAGGACAGGTTATATATATATACAACAATCCTAGTAAGGACAGGTTATATATAGAACAATCCTAGTAAGGACAGGTTATATATATACAACAATCCTAGTAAGGACAGGTTATATATATAACAATCCTAGTAAGGACAGGTTATATATATACAACAATCCTAGTAAGGACAGGTTATATATACACAACAATCCTAGTAAGGACAGGTTATATATATACAACAATCCTAGTAAGGACAGGTTATATATACAACAATCCTAGTAAGGACAGGTTATATATACACAACAATCCTAGTAAGGACAGGTTATAGGAGATATATACAACAATCCAAGTAAGGACAGGTTATATATATACAACAATCCTAGTAAGGACAGGTTATATATAAACAATCCTAGTAAGGACAGGTTATATATATATAAACAATCCTAGTAAGGACAGGTTATATAACAATCCTAGTAAGGACAGGTTATATACACACAACAATCCTAGTAAGGACAGGTTATATATATACAACAATCCTTGTAAGGACAGGTTATATACACACAACAATCCTAGTAAGGACAGGTTATATAACAATCCTAGTAAGGACAGGTTATAGGAGATATATACAACAATCTTAGTAAGGACAGGTTATATATATACAACAATCCTAGTAAGGACAGGTTATATATATACAACAATCCAAGTAAGGACAGGTTATATGTATACAACAATCCTAGTAAGGACAGGTTATATATTTAACAATCCTAGTAAGGACAGGTTATATATAAACAATCCTAGTAAGGACAGATTATATATATACAACAATCCTAGTAAGGACAGGTTATATATATAACAATCCTAGTAAGGACAGGTTATAGGAGATATATACAACAATCCTAGTAAGGACAGGTTATATATATACAACAATCCTAGTAAGGACAGGTTATATATATACAACAATCCTAGTAAGGACAGGTTATATATAAACAATCCTAGTAAGGACAGGTTATATATATACAACAATCCTAGTAAGGACAGGTTATATATAAACAATCCTAGTAAGGACAGGTTATATATATACAACAATCCTAGTAAGGACAGGTTATATACACACAACAATCCTAGTAAGGACAGGTTATATAACAATCCTAGTAAGGACAGGTTATAGGAGATATATACAACAATCTTAGTAAGGACAGGTTATATATATACAACAATCCTAGTAAGGACAGGTTATATATATACAACAATCCTAGTAAGGACAGGTTATATATATACAACAATCCTAGTAAGGACAGGTTATATATTGAACAATCCTAGTAAGGACAGGTTATATATATATACAACAATCCAAGTAAGGACAGGTTATATATATACAACAATCCTAGTAAGGACAGGTTATATATATACAACAATCCTAGTAAGGACAGGTTATATATATATACAACAATCCAAGTAAGGACAGGTTATAGGAGATATATACAACAATCCTAGCAAGGACAGGTTATATACACACAACAATCGTAGTAAGGACAGATTATATATATACAACAATCCTAGTAAGGACAGGTTATATATATACAACAATCCTAGTAAGGACAGGTTATATATATACAACAATCCTAGATAAGGACAGGTTAAATATATACAACAATCCTAGATAAGGACAGATTATATATATATATATACAACAATCCTAGTAAGGACAGGTTATATATATACAACAATCCTAGTTAGGACAGGTTAAATATATACAACAATCCTAATCCTTATATATTATATTATATTATATCTTATATATATAGTTCCCCCCTGGGAACAATAACCCCCCCGGGAACAATAACCCCCCCAGGAACAGAACCCCCCTGGGAACAGAACCTGCCGGGAACAATAACCCCCCTGGGAACAATAACCCCCCTGGGAACAATAACCCCCCCGGTAACAATAACACCCCCGGGAACAATAACCCCCCTGGGAACAATAACCCCACTGGGAACAATAATCCCCCTGGGAACAGAACCCCCCTGGGAACAATAACCCCCTGGGAAATATAACCCCCCTGGGAACAATAACCCCCCCAGGAACAGAACCCCCCCGGGAACAATAACCCCCCTGGGAACAATAACCCCCTGGGAACAATAACCCCCCTGGGAACAATAACCCCCCTGGGAAAAAGGGAGCAGAACCCCCCCGGGAAAAATAACTCCCTGGGAACAATAACCCCCCGGGGAACAATAACCCCCCTGGGAACAATAACCCCCCCTGGGAACAATAACCCCCCCGGGAACAGAACCCTCCTGGGAACAGGAACCCCCTGGGAACAATAACCCCCTGGGAACAGAACCCCCCTGGGAACAATAACCCCCATGGGAACAATAACCCCACTGGGAACAATAACCCCCTGGGAACAATAACCCCCCTGGGAACAATAACCCCCTGGGAACAATAACCCTCCTGGGAACAATAACCCCCCCGGGAACAATAACCCCCCTGGGAACAGAATCGCCCTGGGAACAGGATCTCCCTGGGAACAAAACCCCCCTGGGAACAATAACCCCCCTGGGAACAATAACCCCCTGGGAACAATAACACCCCCGGGAACAATAACCCCCCCGGGAACAATAACCCCCGTGGGAACAATAACCCCCCTGGGAACATTAACCCCCCTGGGAGCAATAACCCCACTGGGAACAGAACCCCCCTGGGAACAATAACCCCCCTGGGAACAATAACACCCCCGGGAACAATAACCCCCCTGGGAACAATAACCCCACTGGGAACAATAATCCCCCTGGGAACAGAACCCCCCTGGGAACAATAACCCCCTGGGAAATATAACCCCCCTGGGAACAATAACCCCCCCAGGAACAGAACCCCCCCGGGAACAATAACCCCCCTGGGAACAATAACCCCCCTGGGAACAATAATCCCCCTGGGAACAGAACCCTCTGGGAACAATAACCCCCTGGGAACAATAACCCCCCTGGGAACAATAACCCCCCTGGGAAAAAGGGAGCAGAACCCCCCTGGGAAAAATAACTCCCTGGGAACAATAACCCCCCGGGGAACAATAACCCCCCTGGGAACAATAACCCCCCCGGGAACAGAACCCTCCTGGGAACAGGAACCCCCTGGGAACAATAACCCCCTGGGAACAGAACCCCCCTGGGAACAATAACCCCCATGGGAACAATAACCCCCCTGGGAACAATAACCCCCCTGGGAACAAAGGAACAGAACCCCCTGGGAACAACAACCCCCAGGGAACAATAACCCCTCTGGGAACAATAACCCCCCTGGGAACAATAACCCCCCTGGGAACAATAACCCCCCCCAGGAACAGAACCCTCCTGGGAACAATAACCCCCTGGGAACAATAACCCCCCTGGGAACAATAACCCCCTGGGAACAATAACCCCCCTGGGAACAATAACCCCCTGGGAACAATAACCCTCCTGGGAACAAAACCCCCTGGGAACCTGGGAACAATACAATAACCCCCCTGGGAACAATAACCCCCTGGGAACAATAACACCCCCGGGAACAATAACCCCCCCGGGAACAATAACCCCCGTTGGAACAATAACCCCCCTGGGAACATTAACCCCCCTGGGAGCAATAACCCCCCTGGGAACAGAACCCCCCTGGGAACAATAACCCCCCTGGGAACAATAACCCCACCCGGAACAGAACCCTCCTGGGAACAATAACCCCCCTGGGAACAATAACCCCCCTGGGAACAAGGGAACAGAACCCCCTGGGAACAAAGGAACAGAACCCCCTTGGAACAATAACCCCCCCGGGAACAATAACCCCCCTGGGAGCAATAACCCCCCTGGGAGCAATAACCCCCCTGGGAGCAATAACCCCCCTGGGAACAATTACCCCCATGGGAACAATTACCCCCCTGGGAGCAATAACCCCCCCGGGAACAATAACCCCCCTGGGAGCAATAACCCCCCTGGGAACAGAACCCCCCTGGGAACAATAACCCCCTGGGAACAATAACCACCCTGGGAACAAGGGAACAGAACCCCCTGGGAACAAGGGAACAGAACCCCCTGGGAACAATAACCTCCCTGGGAGCAATAACCCCCCCCCCCCGGGAACAATAACCCCCCGGGAACAGAACCCACCTGGGTACAGAATCCCCCTGGGAACAGAATCCCCCTGGGAACAATAACCCCCTGGGAACAACAACCCCCCTGGGAACAATAACCCCTGGGAACAACAACCCCCCTGGGAACAATAACCACCCTGGGAACAAGGGAACAGAACCCCCCTGGGAACAATAACCCCCCTGGGAACAATAACCCCCCCGGTAACAATAACAACCCCGGGAACAATAACCCCCTGGGAACAATAACCCCACTGGGAACAATAACCCCCCGGGGAACAATAACCCCCCTGGGAACAACAACCCCCCTGGGAACAATAACCCCTGGGAACAACAACCCCCCTGGGAACAATAACCACCCTGGGAACAAGGGAACAGAACCCCCCTGGGAACAATAACCCCCCTGGGAACAATAACCCCCCCGGTAACAATAACACCCCCGGGAACAATAACCCCCCTGGGAAAAATAACTCCCTGGGAACAATAACCCCCCGGGGAACAATAACCCCCCTGGGAACAATAACCCTGCTGGGAACAATAACCCCCCCGGGAACAGAACCCTCCTGGGAACAGGAACCCCCTGGGAACAATAACCCCCTGGGAACAGAACCCCCCTGGGAACAATAACCCCCATGGGAACAATAACCCCCCTGGGAACAATAACCCCCCCTGGGAACAAAGGAACAGACCCCCCTGGGAACAACAACCCCCTGGGAACAATAACCCCTCTGGGAACAATAACCCCCCTGGGAACAATAACCCCCCTGGGAACAATAACCCCCCCAGGAACAGAACCCTCCTGGGAACAATAACCCCCTGGGAACAATAACCCCCCTGGGAACAATAACCCCCTGGGAACAATAACCCCCCTGGGAACAATAACCCCCTGGGAACAATAACCCTCCTGGGAACAATAACCCCCCCGGGAACAATAACCCCCCTGGGAACAGAATCGCCTTGGGAACAGGATCTCCCTGAGAACAAAACCCCCCTGGGAACAATAACCCCCCTGGGAACAATAACCCCCTGGGAACAATAACACCCCCGGGAACAATAACCCCCCCGGGAACAATAACCCCCGTGGGAACAATAACCCCCCTGGGAACATTAACCCCCCTGGGAGCAATAACCCCCCTGGGAACAGAACCCCCCTGGGAACAATAACCCCCTGGGAACAATAACCCCCCTGGGAACAATACCCCCCCGGAACAGAACCCTCCTGGGAACTATAACCCCCTGGGAACAATAACCCCCCTGGGAACAATAACCCCCCTGGGAACAATAACCCCCCTGGGAACAAGGGAACAGAACCCCCTGGGAACAAGGGAACAGAACCCCCTTGGAACAATAACCCCCCCGGGAACAATAACCCCCCTGGGAGCAATAACCCCCCTGGGAGCAATAACCCCCCTGGGAGCAATAACCCCCCTGGGAACAATTACCCCCCTGGGAACAATAACCCCCCTGGGAACAATAACCCCCCCGGGAACAATAACCCCCCTGGGAACAATAACCCCCCTGGGAACAATAACCCCCCTGGGAACAATAACCACCCTGGGAGCAATAACCCCCCTGGGAACAGAACCCCCCTGGGAACAATAACCCCCAAGGGAACAATAACCACCCTGGGAACAAGGGAACAGAACCCCCTGGGAACAAGGGAACAGAACCCCCTGGGAACAATAACCTCCCTAGGAGCAATAACCCCCCCCCCCCGGGAACAATAACCCCCCGGGAACAGAACCCACCTGGGTACAGAATCCCCCTGGGAACAGAATCCCCCTGGGAACAATAACCCCCTGGGAACAACAACCCCCCTGGGAACAATAACCACCCTGGGAACAAGGGAACAGAACCCCCCTGGGAACAAGGGAACAGAACCCCCCTGGGAACAATAACCCCCCTGGGAGCAATAACCCCCCTGGGAGCAATAACCCCCCTGGGAGCAATAACCCCCCCGGGAACAATAACCCCCCGGGAACAATAACCCCCCCGGGAACAATAACCCCCCCTGGGAACAATAACCCCCTGGGAACAATAACTACCCTGGGAACAATAACCCCCTGGGAACAATAACCCCCCTGGGAACAATAACCCCCCCTGGGAACAATAACCCCCCTGGGAACAAGGGAACAGAACCCCCCTGGGAACAATAACCCCCCTGGGAACAATAACCCCCCTGGGAACAATACCCCCCTGGGAACAATACCCCCCCTGGGAACAATACCCCCCCGGGGGACAATAACCCCCGTTCCCCCCCTGGGAACAATAACCCCCCTGGGAACAGAACCACCCGGGGAAGAGAATCCCCCTGGGAACAGAACCCCCCTGGGAACAAGAACCCCCCCTGGGAACAGAACCACCCTGGGAACAGAACCCCCCTGGGAACAGAATCCCCCTGGGAACAGAACCCCCCTGGGAACAGAACCCCCCTGGGAACAAGGGAACAGAATCCCCCTGGGAAGAGAACCCCCCCCCTGGGAACAGAATCCCCCTGGGAACAGAACCCCTCCTGGGAACAGAACCCCCCTGGGAACAAGGGAACAGAACCGTCCTGGGAACAGAACCCCCCTGGGAACAAGGGAACAGAGTCCCCCTGGGAACAGAACCCCCCTGGGAACAGAATCCCCCTGGGAACAGAACCCCCCTGGGAACAGAACCCCCCCTGGGACAGAACCCCCCTGGGAACAAGGGAACAGAATCCCCCTGGGAACAGAACCCCCCTGGGAACAGAAGCCACCTGGGAACAGAACCCCTCCTGGGAACAGAACCCCCTGGGAACAAGGGAACAGAACCCCCTGGGAACAAAGGAACAGAACCCCCTTGGAACAATAACCCCCCCGGGAACAATAACCCCCCTGGGAGCAATAACCCCCCTGGGAGCAATAACCCCCCTGGGAACAATTACCCCCCTGGGAACAATTACCCCCCTGGGAGCAATAACCCCCCCGGGAACAATAACCCCCCTGGGAGCAATAACCCCCCTGGGAACAGAACCCCCCTGGGAACAATAACCCCCCTGGGAACAATAACCACCCTTGGAACAAGGGAACAGAACCCCCTGGGAACAAGGGAACAGAACCCCCCTGGGAACAATAACCTCCCTGGGAGCAATAACCCCCCCCCCCGGGAACAATAACCCCCCGGGAACAGAACCCACCTGGGTACAGAATCCCCCTGGGAACAGAATCCCCCTGGGAACATTAACCCCCTGGGAACAACAACCCCCCTGGGAACAATAACCCCTGGGAACAACAACCCCCCTGGGAACAATAACCACCCTGGGAACAAGGGAACAGAACCCCCCTGGGAACAATAACCCCCATGGGAACAATAACCCCCCCGGTAACAATAACACCCCCGGGAACAATAACCCCCCTGGGAACAATAACCCCACTGGGAACAATAATCCCCCTGGGAACAGAACCCCCCTGGGAACAATAACACCCTGGGAAATAAAACCCCCTGGGAACAATAACCCCCCCAGGAACAATAACCCCCTGGGAACAATAACCCCCCTGGGAACAATAATCCCCCTGGGAACAGAACCCTCTGGGAACAATAACCCCCCTGGGAACAATAACCCCCCTGGGAACAATAACCCCCCTGGGAAAAAGGGAGCAGAACCCCCCTGGGAAAAATAACTCCCTGGGAACAATAACCCCCCGGGGAACAATAACCCCCCTGGGAACAATAACCCTGCTGGGAACAATAACCCCCCCGGGAACAGAACCCTCCTGGGAACAGGAACCCCCTGGGAACAATAACCCCCTGGGAACAGAACCCCCCTGGGAACAATAACCCCCATGG